>NC_077233.1:246734565-247034565 GCF_027887165.1 Monodelphis domestica
TATGGCTCTCAATCCACTGTGCTACCCAGCTGCCCCCAACCTACTTCTTTCCAGTGAGACAAAACCATTCAGCCCTCTCCACTTAAAAGGAAGAAAAAGTCTCCCCCTTTCCTTTTTTTTCAGAAGGAAGGAAGGAGGAGGAAGCAAGGAAGGAGGGAAGGGAAAGGAAGAAGGGAGGGAGGAAGGAAATTAAAATAAGTGGTTTCTGTTTTACATTTTTTTGCATTAGAAAGTAAGAAAATAACTACTGGTCATTGTCATGAGCAACTAAATTCCAAGAGCATAATGCTCTGAATCTAATACTTTTTGTTTTTAATTCATTGTCTAAAAGATGGCTTTGAAAGATCTTATTTAAATGGCTTTAGTGCCTTATATATCCCTAGTTATACCAGGATAAAATAATCACTCTTCAGAACATTTGCCTTTAACATACAGCTACTATATTCACAATATTTTAATGTCAGTTTTCTAGTACTCTCTCCCAGACAGAGAAAGCTAGAGTATTATCCTCACATTTTAATATCAATGTTACCTTTCCAGAGTACTTTATTAATTCATTCAAAAATACATATTGAGAACCCACTCTTTGTAAGGTGCCACATAATTTCACATCTACCTTTTCCCCATGGCAGCCTGATATGTTAGAAAGAATATTGCATTTAGAATCAGAAAATCTGGGTTCAAGTTCCAACTCTTCTATCTATTGACTCCATTTCCCTATAATAATACTTATGCAACCTTACGTCATAAGGAGACTGTTCAAATCCATTAAGGCAATATGTGTAAAGTGTTTTCTAACTACAGCACATAAATATAAACAGCCTGCTATAATGGAAAGAGCACTTTACTTGGAGCCAGAAGACATGAGTTGAGTTTTGACTGATACTTATTTAGGCATGTGACAAATTACTTAATCTCTATGAACTTCAATTCCTCATCTGTAGGGAGGAAAGGCATAATAATTATATTATTTAGCTTGCAATATAATTAGAATGAATATCCTTTGTAAACTATAAAGGACTAAAGAATTTAAGTTTTGTTGTTTTTTTTTTACTATCCTCTTCCATTTCCTGCCCCCTAAGCACTGGGTATTGTATTACTCAGGGCTTTGTTCTGGGCCATATTCCTTTCTCTCCAGTCTACTCTTTTCCCTAGTTTATTTTATCCAATCCCATATATTCAATTATCATCTCCTTGCAAAGAGATGTACCTCAAATTTAGATACAGTCTTAATCTCTCTCTCTTGAGTTCCAATCTCACTTACCCAGCTGCCTCCTGTATGTATATAAGCATATGTCCCATTGGTAGTTCAAGTTCAACGTGGCCAAAATGGACTTCCTTTTTCCTCCTTACTTCCCTCCTTCTAATGAGAGTACAGTCATTCTTATGAAAATCCAAGTTTACAACCTTTCTGGGGTGTATGAGGTGTTCAGGGAGGGGTAATATCTCTGGTATGGAGGGCTTGTCATGCCCTCCTAGGGCAGCTCTCCAGCCTCTGACCCTCACCTGACACCCAGCTCTCACTTGTGGCTCCCAGTAGCTGCTAGCATGCGGCAGTGGCCACACCCCGGGGCAAGGGCTTCGACGGGCCAGCTAAATCTTGTGAGGGTAGCCATCGGGTTGTTGTGGACCCCTGGTGAACCAGGGCTTTGCTCACCCAGCATGTGAAGACTGCTTCGGCGGAACAGGTGGAAGAAACCAATAAGAAGGTTCAACGGCTGAGAGGGCGACCCAGCAAAGCACTGTGGAGTGCTTAGGGTGTGTTGGAGCACAAAAGACAACACGGCCGTCCAATGCAGCTAAGGAAGTCTCCAGGTGTAACGACTTTTCGTGCCACTGGACCCAGGCTTCCAACGCCGAGAGAGTGGGACTGTCTCTGTGCATTGACTTTTCCACTTAAATCTTCATGCACAAGTGTCTTTGTGCACAAAAACGCACAAAGACAATCGTCATCCTCGGTTACCGAGAGACTACTACCACAACCTTTCTAATTAGATTTATAACTCTTTCCTCTCTCCCTTCCCCCCCCCCTCCCTACTCTCTCTCTCTTTCATCATTTGGTCAACAAATCAGTTGCTACTTTTGTCTCCCCATCAATTCACTTTATATTCCATTTATCTGGTTATATCTGCAACATGTATCCTTGCAACATAGTTCCTGGCATTTGATTGGAGAAAATAATTCAACATAATGATAGGAAATATAAAAATGTAAATGGGCATATATTTTCCAATATCTCTACATTTTTTTCATTTTTCTCTCGAAAAAATATGGACCCCATTTGTCCTTTACATCCTTTTATGTTATTATGTTGTTAGCAGGACAGGTGGCCACCTATATACCCTCTCTGCTCAACCCAAAGAGTATAAAAATTGAGCTGGGACAGAAACTGGAAAAGTATAGGGAAAAAAGATGAATACCTGCAATGGAGACAAGATTGTGGTTACTGGGAACAATGTAGGGCCAGAAAGAAGGACTAAGAGGCAGACCAGCATTTTGTGAAACTTCAGAAGTTACTGAGATGAGACTACTAAATTCATGCCAAGCCACAGCATTTACCTTGCTATTTTTTTTTGCCAGTTGCTTTTATAGCTGATCCTGGTTGGTTCCCTGGCATGTAACATAGTCCCTTGCAGTATTCTTTATCCTATCTACTAGCTGGGAGAAAGTTTGGAGACAGAAAACATTGCGGCAAAGCAGTTTGGGCAGTGTTTTTTTGGTTTGAGGCTTTTTTTTTTAACATTGTGCTCTGTATCATCTCTCTTGTGGTTATTCATATTACTGAATTCTAATAAATGATATGGCCACTTAACAGCCAATTGGATAAATATGAAGTTAGCTGATCAAAAACAGGTTTCCCAAATATGAGATGGAAAGTTAGAGGCAAATTCAGATTTCAATAAATCTCATATTTAAAAATGAGTTTCCAGTTTCTTTCTTTAACACCCCTAGACTAAAAAAAAATTGTAACCTTGGCTCCATGAACATGTTTTAATTTTTTTTCTGTATTTCATTATCATTGATTTCTTTAGTAATCTTTTGTATTTTATTTTTATGCATTTAAAAACATTATCCCAAAAGAAGTCCATAGGCTCCCCTAGACTGCCAGTGAAGTCCATAACATAAAAAAGAAAAATTGTTAAGAAACTCTGCCCTAGACCAATTTTGAATTTAATCTACTCAACCAAATAAACCCTGCAGAAATAAGTATTTGAAATAGAAATGACAAGGGTGTATAATCTGAGCGCCCTCTGGTGACAAGTGAGGATTTCTGTTGTCTTGGAGGATGCCTGAGTTTATGCTCTAAAAACCCTTCTTTGAAACTGCTTGCTGATGGCTTGTGGGTAGCACCACCAGGTGGCCCATTTATATATAACACTCCCTATCTGATTAATTAATTGGCAGCCTACTTTTCTGCGGGATGCAGAAATCAGGGAAATGAGCAAGGAAGTTATTGCTACTGCCATACTCATGACAGCCCACACATGCAATATACCCTTAGAAATAATTAAAGTCCCTTGACCAGAGGGACTGTTTTATTTTTGCATTTTATTCTTAGTACCTAACACAGTTTGGAGATTTACTGCTTTGGTGTAAAAGTTCTTTAAGTGATGCTTGCAAAAGGAAGTTTGATCATTTCCACTACCCCGTAGAATAGGTAAGACAAAATAAATTACCCTCTTTTGATGAATGAAAAAACTGAGAGCCAGAGAAATTAACCAACTTGCCTAAACTTACACCCAGCAAAAGTTAGTTAGTGGCAGAGCTACTGTGAGAATCTGTGCCTCGTGAGTCAATAATTAAACATTTATTAAGTGCCTACTCTGTGTTAGGTACCATGAGCCTTAGCCCAGTGTTCTGTTTGTGGTCCAATATTGCCTCAGGGAAGACAATGTAACTTAGAGTGGTTTTGCCACCGTAATCATTAGTTTTAAATGCCTTCTGAAGAGAAAGGAGTGAATAAATTATACTCAAATATTAATTTATTAGTATGATTTTACATCCGAGTGATTTTTGCTTTAATTTTTTTTTTGCTGAGGACCTTTACCACAGGCTATGCTTGATTCTTCTAGAAAAGTCTTGTTTGCCAATCTAAAAACGCTCAAGCTGATGATAGAAATTATTCCTTTCTCAAACCCACTGAGTTTAGCAGTGAGCTTAGTCTGATTACTCAAACATTCACTATTTCTTATTTAGTTAGTATGTTTTGAGGACTTTAAAAGTCACTTTAAAATGAAATAAGTTTCAAATATGATTCCCAGCACATCAGAAGCAGCTCATTTACTTAAGGAAGCTTCATGACTAATTAGCAGATGTACTCTCAGGGGAGGAATAACCCAGTGACTGAGAGACTTGGATGAAAACTTGCCAGCAACCCCTTAAGCCAATTATATGAGGTGATTATGAGTGTTATATCCTTAGATATGCCTAATTTACCATCACCTGCCTGCCTATAAACATAGAAACAAGCAAGAGAGAAAAATTCCTAAATACTTTAGAATTGTTTTTCTACTCTTTGCAGATGATATGATGGTATACCGAGAGAATCAACTAAAAATTTTGTTGAAATAATTAATAACTTTAGCAAAGTTGCAAGTTGCAAATGAACCCTTATAAATCACCAGCATTTCTATATATTACCAACAAAGTTCTGCAGCAATAGATAGAAAGAGAAATTCCATTTAAATTAACTCTAGAAAATATAAAATAATTGGGAATCCACTTGGCAATGCCAAAACACTTTTCACACAAATAAAGTCAAATATAAACAAGTGTAAAAATATTAATTGCTTATGCACAGGTCAAGTAAATATAATAAAAATGACAATCTACCTAAATTAATTTACTAATTCCTTGCCATACCAATCAAACTACCAAAAATTATTTTATAGAATTAGAAAAATAAATTAAAAATTCATCTGGAAGAATAAAATGTCAAGAATCTCTAGGGAACTGATAAAAAAAATACAAAGGAAGATGGCCTAGTAATATTAGATTTCAAACTGTATTATAAAGAAGTAATCACTAAAATATTCTGGTCCTAGCTAAGAAATAAAATGGTGGATCAATTGAATAGATTAGATATACAATAGATAGGAGTAAATGGCCTTAGCAATCTAGTGTTTGATAAACCCAAAGATCCTAGTTTTGTGGAATTCACTATTTGACAAAAACTTCTTGGAAAACTGGAAAACAGTATGGCAGAACCTAGGGATAGACCAATATCTCACACCCTTTACCTATATAAAGTCAAGATGGGTTTAAACATAAACAGAGATGCCCTAAGTAAATTAGGGAAACATAAGCTAGTTTAACTGTCATATCTATGGAGAAAGAAAGAATTTATGAACAAACAAGAGATAGAGAACATTGCAATATGTAAAATGAATAACTTTCATTATATTAAAATTAAAATGGTTTGTACAAACAAAACCAAGGTTAGAAGGGAAGCAACAAACTGGGGGGGGGGGGTTCTATAACAAATTTCTCTGATAAAGGTCTCATTTCTCATACATATAGAGAAAGAAGTCCAATTTATGACAATGCAAGCCATTCCCAAGGATATGAACAAGCAATTTGCAGAAGAAATCAAATGTATCAATACTCATATGAAAAAATATTCTAAATAACTTTTGATTAGGAAATGCAAATTAAAGCAGCTCTGAGGTACCACCTCACGTCTATCAGGTTAGCTTAATATGACAGTAAAGGAAAGTGATAAATGTTGGAGGGGATTGAGACACTAATGCATTACTGATGGAGTTGTGAACTAGTCCAACCATTCTGGAGGGCAATTCAGAACCATGACCAAAGAGCAGTAATATCACTATTAGATCTGTATCCCAAAGACATTTATAAAAAAAGGAGAAAGGACTTACTTGTACAAAAATATTTATAGCAGCTCTTTTTTTGTGGTGGCAAAGAATTGGAAATTGAAGGGAAGTCCATCAACTGGGGAATGGCTGAATAAATTGTGATATATGTTGGTGATGGAATTCTATTGTGTTATAAGAAATGAGGAACAGAATGATTTCAGAAAAAGCTGGAAAGACCTATATGAATTGTTCCAGAGTGAAATAAGCCAGAGAATATTGTACACAGTAGCAGCAACATTGTATGATTAACTGTGAAAGATTTAGCTACTCTCAGCAATACAATGATCAGGGACAATTCTGAAAGACTCGTGGCAAAGAATGCTATCCACCTCCAGAGAAAGAACTTTTGGAGTAGGAATGCAAATCAAAACATATTCACTTTTATTTATTCATGTTTTTATTTGGGGATTTTGGTATTATATGAGTATTCTCCACAACAATGAACAATATAGAAATGTGTTTTGCATGATAATACATGTTTCATCCAGATCAAATTGCTTACCATCTCTGGAAGCAGGGATGTAAGTGAAGGAGGGAGACAATTTGGATCCCATAAGTTCAGAAAATTTGTGGGAAATTATTATATGTAATTGAGGAGATAAAATATCTTTTAAAAAAAGAATTGCTCTTCCTAGCTGTGTGACCCTGGGCAAATCACTTGACCCCCATTGCCTAGCCCTCACCACTCTTCTGCCTTGGAGCCAATACATAGTATTGACTCCAAGACGGAAGGTAAGGGTTTTAAAAAAATAAAAATTAAAAAAAAGAATTGCTTTTAAAAACAAAGAAAAGTTCCTAGATAAGGATAAAGAAGATAGTCTGGAAGTTATGCATGAAAATGATAGTAGATACACATAAACCCTACCCTATCACTATGGAACTAGCTAGATCCCATCTATCCTGCCCTTCATCCTCATCTAATTATTATAGCAACATCCCATTTTATAATATAGATATATATGTGTGTTGTTTCCTAAATGTTTTAGGTTCAAAGTCCTTATTAGGAATGGTAATTATATTTGCTTTAATTTTGAGTCAGTGGCAGTGTTATGTAGGGTTCCCCATAAAGAAGTCTCCTTGCTGTTCCTCATACACAAAACACCATCTCCCAATTCTGAGTATTTTCACTGTCTGACCTCCATGTTAGGAGTTCTCTCTCTTTTCATCTCTACTTCCTGGACTCCCTGACTTTCTTCAGGACTCAACAAAAGTCTTACACTCTGGTGTTCCATCAAAACTCTTAACTCCTCATCATACCCTGGTGATGGTGGGTTAGTCACATGCAGGACTTAGTCTGGGGGGATAGGGGAAAGGTAGGAAAAATCTTGTTCCACCCAGGCAAGATTGACCACTATAATGATTTTTAATAAAAGACTCAAGAAATTGATTGTGCTATATGTGAGTATAACTAGCATAACCTGGTTCTATTTACTGAGTAAAGCAGATCTCACAATTTCTTCCATAATCTCACTTTCCTATCTATTCTGCTATGGGAGAAATTCTTTGGGCAAAGGCATAAAGGAATGAGTAAAGGCTGGGGGGCTGATTTGAGCTTCTAATTCTAAAGCTAAACATAAAAATAATTGCATATTTCTTAAAAACAAATCCTCTCAGTCTTGAGGACAACATGATTAGCTACATAATTGAGGTTCATAAAACAATATTATTGGTTGAAATTTGGTAACGATGGCCAAGCAATGAAGGATCCCTTCCTTCCCCCTATGACTGAGAAGTGTTCATCATTTGAGTCTATCTACAAAATAGTGGTTCAGATATTTTGGATAGCAAGTCAGATATTCTTGAAGGATATGTTGATGTAATAAAGATGTTAGGTGCAATTCCCTTGTGTTCATATGCATCCCTGCAGGGGACAGTTAATCCCTTGAAACAAGAACAGTGATTAGCAGGAGAGATGGATTTCTGAACTTAACTCATTACGAATTACAGACCAGCTGAATTCTGAATGAAATCCAGAGATGGAGACCTATGACTTAAGCAATTACAGTACAAAAGCCAAAAAATAAATAAATAAAAATTACAGTACAGGGCAAAAAGAGTTACATGTAAATAGGGTCAATAAGAAAACCATACAAGATAAGTTTTAGTTTTCTCATTAGTAATACTTGATGGCTTGACCTGATTTAATCTATTGTATTTTTCACATGGTAATAAAGGGTATAACAAGAACTTCTTTGCTCATGTTTCATTTTGTTGGGAGAGATAGACAAAAAATTTATGATAGTTTAAAGGTGTTTTTAAACTCCAAGTCAGAATTGGCTAGGATCAGGGTCTTAGATTAGGTGCCAGGGGAAATAAGTAAACAAAAAAGTCTTAGTCTAGAGTTTCTGCTGGCTTTTCTTCATTGCCTGATTGGACATTGTAATTCACAGTCCTAAGATTAGCAGTAAAGGAGATTTAACCATCTGTGTCTGGTAGAAGCTTCCTAGCCCCCATGACCAAGTAGATGGTAGCAAAGAACAGCAGATGTCCTTGAAAAGGCAGAATAGCCAGAAACCAACAGATTAAAAATCAATAGAAAACAGTTTAGCACTTATCAGAGACTGACACAATATACCAAGCAAAGAAAACACAAACACAACTCCAACTAGGGAGCACAGAGGTGACACCCAGAGAAAGCAGCAGAGAGCAGCACAGAGATATCACCAAAGGATGTTTATGACCCTAAAGCAGGGGTCCCCAAACTATGGCCAATGGGCCACATGCCGCCCCCTGAGGCCATGTATCTGGCTCCCACCACATTGCCAGAAAAGACATCTCTTTCATTGAGAGTCAGTGAGAGGAGCACTGTATGTGGCAGCACCACAAAGTGTGGCTTTGCTTTTGAGATGCCGTGCAAAGGATTATGTGGCTGCACAACGGAAGATGTTAGCATGGTGAGTGGCGATCTGGGGAAGGGGATTCCGCATTGTGTATACTGCTGCTCGGATAGGGTTAGGGTTAGGTTTTTATAGTCTGGCCCTCCAACAGTCTGAGGGACAGTGAACTGGTGCCATGTGTAAAAAGTTTGGGGATCCTGCTCTAAAGCATCTGAGATGTGAGCCACCAGCCATGAGTACTCACTGGCCATATAGGTCCATAAATTGGTATTCTCTACATGTGTTTGGTGACATGCTGCAGACTTATGTGCCTCCATTCATATGCCTTAATCATGTAAATACTCTGCATGGATTCCTTCCATTTGTGTTCCCTGATCTGATATGTTTTCTATGTGTGTGTGTGTGTGTGTGTGTGTGTTCCCTTCCCACAGGTGGGATCCATGTGTGCCAGCCTCTGTCTTTCAATAAGGCAATTGATAAATGCGCTTGGATGTTCATTTTTTTCTTGGGATAATCTGTCAAATTTTCCCCATGCATTGGGTCTTTCTGACAATTGCTTCATTCCCTGCAAAAGATCCTCATGGCATTTTCTTAGATAAGTCATTGATCTTGGATTCGGAAAATCCCGATCCTCAAAAACTTCTGGCCAACTTGTGAGTGAGGAATCTTTTCTAGTTTGCTCAATAAAGTTTTTATGTTCTTGGGGGTAAAAAGTCCAGATAAAAGAATTTCTACATCCTCAAAATCTGATTCATAGAGGCAAAATGTTCTCTTTAGTTCTTTCATTGCAAGATGAGGCTATAATAAAAATTTAGGCATGTGTTTATGTAAAGACTCTAAGTCATGGGTGGTGAATGACTTATGAACCTTTGCATGTAAAATGCCAGAGTTATCAGTGACCTAAGTTACATCACGCAAAGGCATAACCATTTGAGCCTTTGATGCATTTGCAAGACTGTTAGCACATGCATTAGTTGGTGCCTTGTTGTTTTGTGCCCATATGTTATTGGCAAAGTCATTTCCCCCTACTGCACCTAATGGTGTCCCAATATTAGTAGTAGTAACTACATCGTCCTTAGTCTGTCCCATCAGGTTCCCAGTCTCCAAGTCGGTTCCCTTTCCCATGCCTTGTTTTCTCTGCATGTAATCCTGGCATATCTCAGTTATAATAGGGATCTGTCCAAACAATGTCTCTATTCTATTATCAATGACTAAAGCATGTACAGTTTTCTTTTGGAAGATCAAGTTGGCACCAGCTTTGATGTACTTTAAGATGTTAGTCACTGCCAGGAACACAACATAGACTTGGGATATGATTTGCCAGAGATAATTCACATCTAGATAATTCATTGGAAACTGTGTCCACCCCATAGTCATATTGGTTAATGTCTCCAGAACATTATCTATCATCCCTACCACTGTATTATAAATGATACAGTAGCTCCAATAAATGACAATTATTCCTACTACAGCTGACCACAGTATTAGTTGTAACATGTTTCCCATTAGATCTTTTCTAGGCTCTAACTGCCAGGAGTTAACAGTTAGAAAATGGTTGTTATCCCCACAAGCTTTGCTTCTAGCTAGATAGAATCCAAGATGGCTAGATGCTATGCTGACAGCCCTAGAACAGCCTCCCTTTTCCAAGAGCCTCTCTTCCTCAGTTTTCCAACTGATCAGAGTAGCAGTAACTGACTTGTACTCCCCCACCAATGTGAAAACCCCTAGACAGAGCCAGTGACAAAGGCTGCTGGCCTCAGGAGTTGTAATTGACAACAAATTCACAACTGACAGTTGGTGACAGTCACTAAAGCTTTTTATTTTATAAATGGGGTTCTTTTGAATCCCATCTGGAGTGCCATTTGTATTATAAAAGAGAGGTTAAGTTGTAGCAGATGGGTTAAGTCTTTCAGTATTGAAAGGGGGAAAGAGAGGAGAACCTCCTTTCTCAAAGAGGGGTTCAGAGAAGACACCTGATGTTTAAGATTTTGATTTGCAATGAAATGAAAATGTGAAGATTTTCCCCCTTCTACCTTCCCTCCTTAGCTAAGACTGCTAAGAAAGAAAGAAAGAAAGAAAGAAAGAAAGAAAGAAAGAAAGAAAGAAAGAAAGAAAGAAAGAAAGAAAGAAAGAAGGAAGGAAGGAAGGAAGGAAGGAAGGAAGGAAGGAAGGAAGGAAGGAAGGAAGGAAGGAAGGAAGGAAGGAAGGAAGGAAGGAAGGAAGGAAGGAAGGAAGAAAGAAAGAAAGAAAGAAAGAAAGAAAGAAAGAAAGAAAGAAAGAAAGAAAGAAAGAAAGAAAGAAAGAAAGAAAGAAAGAAAGAAAGAAAGAAAGAAAGAAAGAAAGAAAGAAAGAAAGTCCCTTTAGTTGGAAAGTGTTGGGGGAAAAAGATTTCCAGTCCCCAGCAAGAAAAGTGGATAACCCTCAGGAAAAAGTCTTTTCCCACTTTCTGTCTTCAGCTTCTCAAGATTGAGAGACCAACTCCTCTAATAGCCAGAATCTTCTCCATCTCCAGATTCCAAACTCCTGGGGCCCCTCCCCCATCGAGGTGATCAGTTTCACATACTCTTCAGCCTGGCACTTTTCTTATGTGCCAGCCTCTGTCACACATGACAGTATGAGGTAGAACATTTTTATTGCAACTTTATTTGAATGTAGCATTCTTACATGTCCTTTGCTTTGGCTTAATATGTATTATAGCCTTGTAAAAGTAAAACACAGCAGTAGGGGTTTCTGAGACAAAGTTTTTAGTGGATACTGGCCCAAAAGTATCTTGAACCTAAATTAGTTTATTTGAGGTCCATGTATGACATACTTCAAATGATATAAGTGATAGAGAAGACACTTCAGGAGGAATGCTATTAATGCTTCTTGAGCATAGGCAGGAAATATGTAAACATATTTCCACAGTACAGAGCATGGTAGGCACTTAATAAATGCTTATTTTTATATCATGGTGGTATATCATTCTTGTTATATCTCCCACAAATGAAAATGGAAAGGGGAGGTGACTTGTCAAATGAGATGTAAAATGTCAGCCAAGTCTATTCCACTTAGTTATTATTTGCAATATATTAAAGGGCTTCAAAGCAGAAAAGCAGTCTAGTCTTTGCCCCACCCCTCTGTGATGAATTGGCCATTTTTATATTTAAGTAATCATGGTTGGAAGTCTTATAAAAATTGTCACCTTGACTCTACATAATATATGCTTTAAAAATCACAGTTCAAAGAACTTTCTAAAATTACCTGCATAGAGCTGATGATCTGGCAGAATAATTATAGGTTAGTTCCTTTTATCTTCTTTTTTTTAGTACTTTCATTATTAAAGAACTGGTTTTTCCCTATAAAATATTCTTTTTCACCCTACTATTCTCTAACTATACAACAGATAAAACCAATATTTTCAGTCACACTTTACTATTAAATTTAGAAGAACTAGAGGTGACAATTTAGGGGTGGGATGTATAAAACAGCTTTGTTTCTCTGCCAGTGTTGGGTAAAACAAGAAAATGCAATCAGCAGATATGGATATTTTCCTAGTTACTATGCTACTTTACTATTGGAATTAAATGAATTAATTAGTCCTTCATTTCTCTAATTATAAAATAGAAGCAAGGATATTTACCAAAAAAAAATTAAGTAATTTTTAATATACTAAAGCATTGCCCTCCCAAGGTGTAAGGAGCCTTGTATTTTTACCAAATATCAGGACTTGTCTATATTTGGCATAGAAAGAGTGATAGACTTAGAGATGGATGACCTGAATTTGAATCTCTTTGGGGCCTCAGTTTGCTCATCTATAAAGTAAGGAGGTTAGACTCAATCTCTTCTAAGATCTCCAAATATATCTCTTTGAGATAGTCACCTTTAAGTATTATGTTGAATAATAATAAGTAATACGTAATATGCTGTTGCTCAAAATATTTCTGGTATAAATCTTTTAACTATTGCCTTCAGAATTACAGATGCATTCTTTATTTTTTTAAACCCTTCCTTTCCATCTTAGAATCAATAACTGTGTATTAGTTCCAAGGGAGAAAAGCAGTCAGTAAAGGCTAGGAAATGGGGTTTAAGTGACTTGAGTCACACAACTAGGAAGTATCTGAGGTCACATTTGAACCCAGGACTTCCCAATTCTAGACCTGGCTCTCAATCCACTGAGCCACCTAGCTGCCTCCAGGATATATTCTTTTAAATAGTACCAAATAAATTCTTTTCTAATTAAATTAAAGCACATCTTTCCCCTTTGAGGATTGATTTGATTTTTTTTAATAGTCAAAAGTTATTCAGTCATAACTGGTGAGTGAAGTATTTGCTCATAGTTCCAAACTTCTCTATTTCTTTTGAGAAAAGGAATTGTCTTTTGTCTTTCTTTATAATCCCACAATTAACACAGTGCCTGGCACATAAGGGATGCTTAATATGTGTGGTAGTGGTGGTGTTCAGTCATTTTTTGTCTGTATTCAACTATTCATGACTCCATTTAGGGTTTTCATGGCAAAGATACTGGCATGGCTTGTCATTTCCTTTTCCTTCTCCAGCTCATTTTACAGATGAGGAAGCTAAGGCAAATAGGATTAAGATACTTGCCCAGTCACATAACTAGGAAGTATCTTGAGGCCAGATTCGAACTTAGAAAGACGAGTCTTCCTGCCTCCGGGTCCATCATTCTGTCTACTACACCATCTAGGTGCCCCTTAATAAATACTTATTAATTGACTATTGACTGGTGATACCTTAGCTTTCTAATCTCGCCATTATCCTGGAGTCCTCATTTTCCTTAACCTCACAATATCCAGTCAGTTTCTAAATCTGAATCTAAACCTCGGTCTCTACAACATCTCTCATATCTGGTCCCTTCTCTCTCTCACACAGTTACCATCCTTATTCTCCCTCACTTGTGTTATTGCTATAACCTCCTAATTGGTCCCCCACTCTTCAGTCCACCTAACACAGTGCTGCCAAAGTAACCTTCTTTGAACTGCAACTCCTCCACCCAACCTGCCAAACTCCATAGCTTCTTATTGCCTCTTTAATAAAGTGAGTGTACTCTTCTTTGTACCTTTTAAAGCCCTACAAAACCTAGCCCCACCCTATATTTTCACCCTCACTATATCTTACTCCCCCTCCTACAGTCTGCAATCCAGTCAAACAAACCTTCTCTCTGTTCCTCATAAGTCCTCCATCTCTTACCTTCATGCCATCGCACTGGCCCAGTGGCCATTCTCTAGCTTGGAATGCATTTCTTGCCACCACCTCATAGAATCCCTCTCTTCCTTTAAGATGAAATTCCAGTACAAATTCTACACAAAGCCTTCTTCTGATGTCTCCAAATGCTAGTGCCTGCCCCCCCCAAGCTAAATTCTATTTGACGACTTGTGTGTCTACACATTAACTTTATATTTATTCTGCATATGGTTTTTATCTCTACTTTCTCTCATCCCTCCCCAATGAGGATGCAAGCTCATTGTAAATAGGAGCCATTTCATTCATTCATTGTATTTGTATCCTCAACACCTAGACAATATCCAGCACATAAATGCTCGTATACTTGTTGATTGATTAAGTGATATGCTTAGAGAGGTATGTTTTAGCAGAAAACTTCTAAACTTCAAATCAGGAAACAGATTTCAAATCCTGCTCTGAAGTTCAATGAGAGTCACCTCTTTTAATGTGAATAATCCTCAGTTAACTCATCTGTAAACGGAAACTCATAATATTTTCACTATCTATGTCAAAGGACAGTTGCAGGCAAAAGGTTTTGTAAATCTTGTTATGTTTTATAAATATGCTGTCATTATTATTGATCCAAAGCAAAGAAAATCAAGCCTGGTTTTCAAATGAGGCTCATAAACTGACTTTAAAGGCAAATTCAAAAGAGGAGTCGATATTACAAGTGAATGTTGCCAACAGGGCAGTTTCTTTCAGATGAATATAAAGCTTTATACAGAATGTAGGACTTTTAAGAGTGAAGAGCTAGAAGTAACAAAGAGCAAGTAGAAGAGGAGGAGAACCAAAAAATAAATAAATAAATAAATAAATAAATAAAAGCGAAGGAGCAATGATTACAGAAAAATGTTTGATGATGGAAGACAGTATTGAAGTAAACAGTGTCAGTCTAACATTTCCTGGTGCTATGGGGCTGAGAAGATTGGGGAAGTTGCTAAAATTTCTGAAGGTTATTGTAGAAAAAATATGTCCCTAGACACTTTAGCGATGTGAAATCCCAAATCCTTATTGACATTATCTTTCTGGCCTAAGTATTGAGCAATAACATTTTAGTTCTTTGGTTAGAGATAGATGTGCATTCACTATGAAGCAAGAAGAAAGGAACAGGTAACGTCTTTTTCAGGCTTCTTCCTAAGAATGGTAGTCATGAAGTCAGACGACCTGGATTAAAATTCTGGTTTTGCCTCTTGCCTCTGTGATCCTGAACAACTCAAAATCTCTGTGGACCTCAGTATTCTTCAGCTGTAAAATGTAGAGGTGATTTTAGGTGACTAAAGTCTCTTTCAGGTGTGTTATTCTTAGAAATAGTCCATGTTACCCATGGCTTCATTGAAAGCATTTCACCATTCTCAGCAGAAAAAAAGTTGGGATGATTCATTCACTTTGAACAGAAAAGCCTTTTCCTCTATTGGATGGGAGCACCTGAGTTTAATTAACCCTCAAAAACCAAGTAATTCCTTGTTAACACAAGTGGTAAACTCATTTGCCAAGAGGGGCAAGCATGTGGTATTCAAATCCTTTGCTGGTTTTGTTGTTGTGATGCTCTAAAGAAGAAAGAAGGGTTAGATGTTTGGTCTAATAAGCTTTTCTCCTTTATGGAGAGGATAAGCACAACTCGGTTGGTGAAAGGAAGCAATTTTATTATATTTGCTGCAACTATAAAGTGTGTCTTCTCCACTAGCTATAGAAAGTGACCCCAGAGTAATCATATTTAAAATTAATCTTTGTAAAAAATAATTCCTGATAAGCCATTCTTTAGAAGACAATAAAAACCGATTTGCCTTGAAAATGCTGATAGTGTCCTCTGCAGAAGTAAAGAGCACATTTCCACATGGTTACAGGCAGAGCTATTATCTCAGCAAAAAAAAAAAAAAGATTTAAAAGATTTTTTCTATTCAAGCTATGTTTTATATCATAGGAAAGCACTAGTGCAAATACTTAAGGAGATAGTATCCTACCTGCATTCTCCAAGCACATGTTAAAAAAGCATTCTCTGCCTTCAGACCAGTTTTGACTTGTCTTGCTCTGGTTGTAAACATATACCACATGAAAGTTCAATTTCCACCCTCAGACTTAGCCACTCTTCCACTCTCAATTTCCACCCTCAGACACTCAAATAACACCAGATTCAAAAGCCATGTGGGATTTCTCTTTACAGTTAAGGAACTGTTTGGACACACATATTATGGATGGCTCATGAAAGGAGTAAAAATGTTTTTGATTTTTTTTAGATCTTTCTGGGTAGTTCTATTCTGGGGGACAGATGTTAGTAGGGGAATTTGTACCTTCAATTGTTCAAGGATTTATGCTCAGTAATTGACTAATATACATTCCCTCCTGCAGTTATTCTGCCCAGCAGGATCAGAAAACCACTGACAAGCCTTAGGGAGAAGAAAGCAGGAGATTCACAAACCATTGTAGAGGATGTGAAAAGCACAGTGATTTAAAGGTGTGAGTTAAGTCATCAATAATAAAGTGAACCACATTTTGAGCCTCTACCCACTGCTTTAATGGCATCTTGCTTGTCATTTATTGTTTTAGGGTGCCCTCTTACCTTCCAAATGTTAATATTCATAGGAAAATTGAGCAGTTTTTGCACCTAGGAACAAAAGCCATTCAACATCAATGAACTATCAGAATAGGAAGGGAGACCAATGGTCCATGTGACTTTGGGCAAGTTATTTAACCTCACTGTCTCAGTTGAGGCTAACAATATTTGCATTACCTATCTCACAGGGTTGTTGTGAAAATGAAATGGATATTGTATATAAAATATTTTATAACTATAAAGCAATAAGAAATAAGAAGCACAGAGAATTAGCTTAAAGCAGTGATGGCAAACCTTTTAGAGACCAATGCCCAAACTGCAACCCTCACGTAGTCAGACAGGTGAGGGAGGAAGTGCTCCCATTGGGCTGCTGGGCAGAGGTGTGGGTGATGGGAGAAACATCCTCAGGCACACGTGGAGAAGGGGAAGAGAGCAGCCCCCTCCAGCACACTCTGGCACTTGTGCCATAGATTCACCAACATGGGCTGCATCATGATCACCCAGATTCAAGTCACACTTCTGACACAAACTGGCTGTATGACCCAAGGAAAGTCACTTAAATTCTCAATATCTCAGGGTAGCTGGGTAGCTCAGTGTGTTGAAAGCCAGGCTTAGAGACGAGAGGTCCTAGGTTCAAATCTGGCCTCAGACACTTCCTAGCTGTGTGACCCTGGGCAAGCTTACTTAACCTCTTTGCCTAGCTTTGCTCTTATGCTTGGAGCTATTGATCAGAAGGAAGGAAAGGGCTAAACAACTCCAATATTCTATCAAGAAAATCCTCAAAGGAGTCACTAGGATTCAGACATGACAAAACAACTAAACAAGCAATAATAATGGGACTGAGTGCTCTAGTGTCCCTTGGACACTAGAGCACTAAGTCCCATTTATTATTGTTGTTTAGTTGTTTTGTCATGTCTGAATCCTAGTGACTCCATTTGGGATTTTCTTGATAGAAATATTGGAGTTGTTTGCCATTTCTTTCTTCAGATCATTTTACAAATAAGGAAACCAAGACAAACAGAGTTAAATAGCCTGCCCAGGGTCACATACCTAATAAGTATCGGAGACCACATTTGGATTCAAGAAAATGAGTCTTCCTGACTCCAGGTCTAGCACTCTATCTAGTATACCACCTAATTTCCAGGTCCCATTTAATGAAATAACAAATCCCATGAAGTGGCCACTTTATTTGAATTCAAACTGCATATTTTCTTTGAATTGGAACCAATGACTATATTTTTTATAGTTATAATTTTAAATAGTATGAATTCAAATATATTTTAGCATTTCATGGGATTCATTATTCTCACTTATCAGGATCTATATGTAAATATAAATTAGAAATAAATGTATTTACCCTAATCTGTACCTGTGTGTTAATATTCAAATAACAATATATATAGATGTAAATATAGATATATGTGTGATTACTACTTTTACTATCCTTATTACTATCATTAGAAGCCTGACCCAGAAAGAGATCAAAGCAAAGCCAAGATGACCATTTGTTAAGATAATGTAGAAATAATGCTTGTTCAAATACTAGACTACATGATCCCTTCTAACATAGAGTTTCAGGTTTTGTGATACTTCAAGTCCCTATGATTCCCAATGGTCTGGTTCTTGACTTCCATGCATAGGCATTACTTGAGTGGATACTTGAGTGTGGGCTCCATGGAAATATTGAGGCTCATCCTTGAAGAAGAATAGTAGATCAGCTTTCCTATTGTCCTAAGTAGCCAGTGGCTCAGTTTGAGCAACACCAGGAAGGGCCCTTACCAAAAAAAAAAAAATCCCCTCCACAGTTCCCACGAGCTGGAATTCTAGCCCTCCATGTTGTCTCACTGCTTTCAATCTTCCCCCTTCCAATCTATTTCCCATACATCTGCCAAAGTAATGTTCCTAAAGCACAAGTGTGACATTGTCACTTGGTTCCCTATTGCCCTAGGATAAAATAAAGTCAAGTTGAAAGTTTACCATAATTTGCTTCAATCTTTTGGTCTTACCTATTTCATACTGTTCCCCTATATCCACTCTATGTTACAACCAAACTAGACAACCACCTTCCATTTCAAGTCTCAGTGCATTTCCCCACACAGTCCTTTATTCCTCTAACATTACAGTTCACATACACCTCTTAGAATTCTTTATCATTAAGACCCAGCTTAACTCAGATTACAGCTTTCATGGAAAGTGTCCCCTGCTTCCTCTTCTTAATTGCAGTTTAATTCTTTCTTTATATTTTTAATTGAAAAATATTTTATTTTCCCAATTACATGTAATAATAATTTTCTCTATATGTTTTCCAAAATTTTAAGACCCAAACTGTCTCCTTCCCTTTCTTCCCTCCCCCTTCTTGGAGATGGTAAGCAATTTGATCTGAGCCTTTCACATATTATCATGCAAAACACACCTCCATATCCATCCATATTTTTATAAGAACATAGTCATACAAAACCAAAACCCCAAAATAATACCAGAAATACATGGATATGAAAGATAATATGCTTTGATTCCCATCCATCCAACTCCAGCAATTCTTTCTCTGGAGGTAGATAGCATTCTCCATCATAAATGTTTCAGAATTGCTGAAAGCAGTCAAGTTTTCACAGCTGATCAATATACAATATTGCTGTTACTGTGTACAGTGTCCTCCCAGTTCTGCTTATTTCACTCTGTGTCAGTTCCTGCAGATCTTTCCAGCTCTTTCTGAAGTCATCATGCTTATCATTTCTTATAGCACAATAGACAATAGTATTCTATCACCAACATGTACAATTTGTTCATCCATTCCCCAAATGATGGACATCCCCTCAATTTTCAATTCCTTGCCACCACAAAAAGAGCAGCTATAAATACTTTTGTACAAGTAAGTCCTTTCTTCTTTTTTTAATTATCTAAAAATCTTGGGGATACAGAACCAGTGGTGGTATGGCAGGATCAAAGGGTATGCACAGTTTTATAGTCCTTTGGACATCGTTCCAGATTGCCCTATAGAGAATGGTTGGATCAAGTCATAACTCCACCAACAATGCATTATTTTTTTTTGCCACATCCTCTCCAACATTTATCACTTTCCTTTACTGTCATGTTAGCCAATCTGATAGATATGAGGTAGTACCTAAGTATGTTTTAATTTGCATTTCTCTAATCAAGAGTGATTTAGAATATTTTTCATGATCATTGATAGCTTTGAATTTCTTCATCTTAAATGTCCTTGTTCATATCCTTTAACCATTTTCCAATTGGAGAATGGCTTTTACAGTACATTATTTTTTTTTACTCATATGTGAATATGATTAATTCCTCCAGTAAAATATAAACTCTTGGATAGCAAGGACTATTTTGTTTCTTGCCTTTGTATTTCTGGTGCCAAACACAATTCCTCTCAAATAGTAGCTAATCATAAAATATATGTTGAATTGAATCAAATTGAACATAAGTACAATACTATAATTTATGTTTTAACTTAATAGAAGTCATCTTGCTAAAAAGCCTATCAAAAGAATCACCCAGTATGTTCCTCCAGGTGGTATTGAAGGTATAAAAGGAAGCAGTTGTCCTCCCCCCAAGACAAGGTCATAAGGCCAAGTCTAAGGCCTTAAAACCCCAAGAAGGTAATTTTGAAGCATATCCACAGTCACAAAAAGATCTGAACATTCCTCATCTTCTTGCAACTCAAGACATTAAGACTTCAAAGGCACCCCAAATAAACTCAGAACAGTTCCCCTTAGAGAAACAAGCTTGATCACTGTCCATCATTAAGTTTCCCTTTACAACTGAATCTGCCATGGAGAGGATTGAGGACAACAACATTCTCATCATCTTTGTGGACATTGAGGGCAACAAGAATCAGATCAAGCAGGTGGGAAAGAAACTATAAACATCCATGTGGCCAAATTCAACATACTGATCCAGATTGATGGAAAAGGAGGCCTGTGTCCAACTTGCTATAGACTATGATGCTTTGGATATTGCCAACAAAATTTGAATAACCTAAACTGTATCTAATTATGCCATTCCATCTATAAAGTTTTCCACTGAAAATGCCTTAAAATTAGAATTGGGCAAATGGAAACTAATGACTCACTGGGGTAAAAATCAAGTGTATTCAAGGGGTGGTGAAATTGTAATAGAGGGGTTGAGTCTTTCAGTATAGAGAGAGAGGAGAAGAGTGGAGACCCCCCCTCAAAGCAGAATTCAGGGGCGACAGGAGATGTGTAGGGTTGGCTCAGAGAGAGGAGAGGGGGTTTGAAGATTTTCCCCCTTCTGCCTTCCCTCCTTAGCTAAGGCTGTTCTCCCAGATTTGCTCTTGTCCCTCTTGTCCCCACCCTCCACTACTGGAGACCAAAGGGTCTCCCCTTGATCTGTTCACTTACACACAGCTTGTGGAAAAGTTAATTATTTTAATGTCAACTCAATCAAGGTAATACAGAGGAATAACTAGCAGGGAAAGAATGGGAAAGGAAAGTTGGAAAAGGGGTCCCTGTCTCTATCAAAAACCCTTTCCCCTCCCTCCTTGAGTTTGGGAGGAACTCGGGTCTTGGCAGCTTGAGCCCCCAAGGGAAAGTCAGGTTGACTCACCCTGGGTTTGGCCCCTTGGCCATAGTTCAGACTCAGGGCAACAGGAGCTGAAATAAAGTCAGACAGAGATTTAAAATGTCTTTCTTGGGCTTCCTCTTCAATAGTCTTTTCAATTGGGAAGTGCTGGAGGGAAAGATTTCCAGTCACCAGCAGGAGAAGTGGGTAACCCTCAGGAGAAAGTCTTTTTCCACCTTCTCTCTTTGACTTCTCAAGTCTGAGAGACCAACTCCTCTCCCAGCCAGAGTCTTCTCCTCCTCAAGATTCTAATCCCTTGAGGCCCCTCCCCCATCGAGGTGATCAGTTTCACACACTCTTCAGCCTGGCACTTTTTCTTGTGCCAGCCTCTGTCACACAAAAAACAATCAAACAAAGCCAAAAGAATGAAAAAGTAGAAGAAAATATTAAATATTTGATTGGGCAAACAACTGACCTGTAAAATAAATCCAAGAGAAAACATCTAAGAATTAGTTGACTGCCTAAAAGCACTTACTCAGTAAATTGAGCATAATCCTTCAGGGGAAAAATAAGTATTTAATAAAATAGAAGACTTTAAAACATTCCCCATAATAAAGACCAGAGCTGAATAAAAAATTTGACTCTCAAATACAAGACTCAAGAGAAGCATAAAAAGGTAAATAGGAAAGAGAAATCAAAAGACATTCAGTAAGGTTAAACTATGTACATCCCTACATGGGAAGATGATTTTTGTAATGCCAAAGGACTTTGTCATTTATTAGGGCAGTTAGGAGTACAAATAGAGGGCAAAGATGTGAGTTGAATAAGATGGGATGATATCTAAAAAATAAATAAACTTAAGGCAAGAGAAAAAGAAATGTGTTGAGAAGACGGAAGGGAAAAATGAATGGAGTGAATTATCACATAAAAGAGGCATGAAAGAATGTTTATAGTAGAGGGGAAGGTGGGAAATGTGAGGAACTTTACTCTCATCAGAAGTGGAGTAATGAGAAAAGAATAAACATAATCAACAGGGTATAGTGTAGTATTTAAAATAATGGAAGAACTAAATTGTAGTAGATATAAGAGTGGGTGAGTAAATTTGTGACTGCAGAAAATATGTTTTCACCACAGTGTCTTCTTTTAAATCAAATATTTAAGGTGGTTGCCAGGGAAATATTCCCAATTATGAATATACCCAAGTCAACTAGGTTTTATAGAGAATTTAATTAATAATACGAGGAATCAAAGAAAGAGAGAGAGAGAGAGAGAGAGAGAGAAGGTATAAGTATGAAGGGCCTTAAGCCAACATGGCCTAGACCTGAGTCTTAAGAGAGAGAGAATCAGTCAGTCTTTTATCAATCACCACAAGATCTGTCCAAGCAAGGATATAGACACCAGTTCAGCCAGCCATCCTTCTCCAGAGAGGGATTCTTCTGACTCTCCTTCAAGAGATTTTTTCTTTTCCTTATATAGGGAATTTTTTCCTTTGTCACCTCCCCTAAATTCTTACATCTACCAATCACTGTAGACATTTTCCAAAGGACAGCCCATTCTGAATTCACAGCTAAGTAGATTAATCCTTTTAGTAATCCAGCCCTGAGTAGGTTAGAATCTCTGAGTAAGTTTCTCACCTTTTTGTCCTGGCAAGTTAACAAGTTGCCTGACCTTTAATAGGTACTTAGCACCCCTTTGTATTAATTCTAAAAATAGTCATGACTTAAAGAACTTTTTGCCTCATTATAAGTATGGGTTTAAGTACTTTCGTTGTTTAGCAAGGAGTTTTCTCCCCTAAAGCAGTCTTAAGTACAGGTTGAGTAGAGGTCCTCCCATTTCTGATCCAAGTAGAGTTCTCACATTTAAATGGGGAATGTTCTCAGTAGGGAATTGTTCTAATGGAGAATTCCCCAATGGGGAATTTTTTAACATTCACAAGTCTGAGAAATTTCAAGATTCACAATAGAAAGCTATCTTAGCCAACAGGAAAGTAAGAGGGGAAGAGAATAAGAGAAGGGAGGTGGGGCTACTAGAATAGCAGGCAAAATTGAAGGAGGTAGAGGTCAGAAACTAAACAGGAGTAGGATAGAAAGTAACACACAGTAATCATAATGGTGCAAATTCAGGGCCTACTTCTTTGAATAGACAAAGATAATTAAGGAGATGGCTTAAGTTTTAATAGTACTCCCATATTTAATAGCAAAGCTTGTTAAAAAATGTAGATGCTATTTAAAGACTTACTGGATCAAATTAAGGTAATAGAAATTATATTCTATTCTGACAGAACAAATAATTTTTAAATGGATTAAAGCATTGTAATTCTGAAAGTGAATTGATTGAACTCCATTACAAAGTAAAAAATGGGTACAAAACATAATTCAAAAGGAAGCATACGATTTCAAAAGTAGTAGATTTAAATTTTAAGAGTGAATTAAAATTTATCATGCTACAGTTAGCTCCAGGAATCTAGAATTTTACTGATATAATATGACAAACTTCATTTCAAAATAGAAAGAGATGAGAGATAAAACAAAAGTGATAGATCACACTTAAAGGCACCATCAATGCTGGGAACAATAAATTATGATTTTACATTAATCAGATCATATTATGCTTGTGCCTATAAAGAACAAGAAAAAATATTTACAAATAAAAAAGGTTTTAAAAATCTCAATGTATATAAAATGATGAAATTACAGGCTTGATCTGAGAGTTAAAGAAACTGGATATAATAGATATGTGGAAAAAACTCAATTGAAACAAAACAATATGAATTGTTTTCAAATAAATGCAAGATAAATAAAAATTGGTCACATCCTAGGTCAGGGTTTTCTAGATTGTCAGGGTTATATCTCTGAAAGGAAAATAAGACCCCCTCTAAGGAGGACAGCATGACAAAAATTATTGGATATTTTTAGTACAATTCCCACATAAATACGTTGACTTTTCAATGAAAACAAAGTTCAAATGAAAGTCAACAAAAGCAAGATTAACATGCTAAACTCACTCTAACAAACAGTGAGTATAGAGCAATGATTGTTTAATATAGAACATAGAAACAAGGTTAAATTTTAGTTCATTTATGTCAAATCTCGATTGTGGATATGAAATCTTACCCCAAGTCAATGTGGATTCATAACAAATATGAGTTGAGTTGTAACTGGTTACTGCATTTGAACATGAAAGGGGTAAAGTCAAAGTTAAACAAGTTTTGTATAGAGTTATTAATATCATCAGATCTATTTTATTTCTCAATCTCATTCATTTTGGTAAGTATAGATTTCCAAAAAATCTGTAACCTATCAAACTTTTAAAATTCAATAATAATGGTTGTAGGGACAGTTAGATTGGCTCAATTTCCTAGCCCTTACCTCTCTTCTGCCTTGGAACTCATAGTTAATTCTAAGACAGAAAGTAAAGGGATGGAGGGAAGAATAGTGGTTGTAGATGAAGCTTAGTGCATATTTTTTTAAGTACAAAGGTACTTGAACACCTTTTCATTCATGCACTTCTTTGTAGAAAATTGTGAAATTTTCAGGATGAACTTTATATATAATTGCTATTTTTGTCTTTGATTTTAAATATGCCTTCATGATCCCTTCAAACATAAAAATATGCTGGACTGTGAAGCTAACAAATTCAGACAACAAGGACAGTAAATAGTTAATATATAAAAATACAAAATACAAAATCAGAAAATAAATATCATTCCAATTCATGGGTACTATTATGGGTAGGATTACTGCTGATATAGATAGCATGCAATTTAATAAATTGAAATAACATTTTGAAATTGTACCTGGTATGACATGAGAATTGCTTTGAAGAGAACTTAATTTAGATAAGCAAAAAGAAACTTTTTTTCTAAAATGATACCTATGATATGAAAAAGATTGCTTTCATTATATGATATTGTTTACAGAAATGCTAAGGGTAAAAAGCTCTAGAAACATTGATGCTATTGATCTGGTCAAAGTTATGTTTGGGAAATTCCATGTAAAGGGCTTCAAATAAAGAATTTCTCAGTATCTGAAAGCCTTTATAGTAACTGAGAAATTAAAATGTCCTATTTTGCATTATGTAGTTGTAGCAGGACATATGTGGTTAAAGATATTTATCTGATGAACATACGTGTAATCTGGGTAAAACTGATCTTAAAGAAATTTTGTTTCTTTGTAAGCCTATCAATGTTAATGCCATATGAAGAGAAATGTTCAATTTAAATGATCGTTTTAAAAATGAAAATAATATGATGCAGAAGAATTGCATTGAATTCTATAGTGACAACACTGAATTGATGACAAGATAAAACAAGGTCTACAATAACTAATTGAAAATTTATTCCATTTACAATTTGGACACAATGTATGGTCCACATATAATTAATTCCTCCTACTGAGATATTGAGTGAAAAACTACATGACATTTTTGTGTTGTTATAGAAGTAATCAACTTCACTAAAATAGACCATTAAAGAAAGGATCTTTGAAAAAGTGTGTGATGCTACAGGACCAAAAAAATAGGCTATTGAAAAACATACTGGATTTCTCATGCCAAAAGTACTTCAAAAGATACCCACACTACAGGAAATAAATTAATATTTTCCTTAGTGATAATAACAATGAAACGAATTAATTTTGTAACAGAATTTTCCTCCAGACCTTTGAATATTTTGAGGGCTTATTTTAAAACCTATGCATCTCATTAAATCAGAGTTCTAAAATTCACATCCTTAATGGGAAAAATAAAATGACTATGGATAACAAATTTTAAAAATAGCAATTTACATTATTCTCATTTTAAAATACCTGACCTGCAAATTAAATAATTAAACAATTAAATGAAATATATAAATAATTGAAATAATTAATGAAGAAAAGCAATACCTACTTATTAAGCAAAATATCTAATATAAAGAAAAGATCCTTATTTTATTTTAAATGCCCAATTATTTCTAAATATGAGTGGATAAAGTATCTGTTTACTATAAGCAACATGAAACATTAGGTTTCACTTCTTCTAAACAAAAAAAAATGGTAAATAAACTTTTTTGTGATAGTTGGGAAAAAATTGTACCTGAAAAATTTACAATGCTTTGGCAATGGACAAAAGTTATCTATTGTACTAAAAAAAAAGCAATGAACATTTTATTACTGTTCTGTAAAATCTCATTCTCATGAAGTAGAGTCTTGTGACAGTTATAAAGAGAAAATATGAATTTTGATTTGGGGTGAAAAGTTACAAGTTGCAATGTCATCATTTGTTATTTTTGTAACAAATTTGAGCTGTATTTTATTACAAATATGAACATGTAAAGTATTTGAGCAATAAGTATCTGTTAACTTTACTGGAGAGTTGAAATTTTGTTTATACAACAATTATAAATATTTTATTTTATTATAGTAGAAGACAAGCTAACAAAATTAGTTGTCTACACTGTTCTCTGAAAAGGAGCACAATAATCATTTATTTTTTAAAGAGGGAAGATATTAATATATAAACCTTAGAAATCACTGTTCTAGGGGAGAAGAGTACTTGGCAACCACTGCTCTAGGTCAGAGGGAGCCCTTGTTAATTTTAGAAAGAAGTCTTTAAGTATTTTCAGTTTAGAATGCAATAATAATTGTTCTCATTCACCTATTCCACCAGATGAAGTCTACACATGCTTGAAATAAACTCCCTAAAGTCAGTGATGGGTTTGAGACTTGTCAGTTATCTTCAGCCTGGTTTAGTCTGTCTAGGATGTATAGAAGGTTCAGGGACAATTAGAACCTCTCAGGTTGAGGACTCACCAAGGCCTTTTCAGGGCTTCTCACCCACCTTTGGTGTCCACCCAACTCTTACCTGTGACTCCAACAAATTCTACCATGGATATAGGCCATACCCTAGTAATAAAAATATAGAATAAACCTGTAGAAGCTGGCATTTTTAGTCCTGAATTGATACGTTGCAATTTCCTCCATTTTTAGTCTCTTATTTTGTTTTTAACTCAGAGTTTTTCAATTCCTTTAATATCTTTTCCATCCATCCATTGGAGGTTCAACATGCAATTCTGCTTTTTTACTTTATATGTGTCTACATATATAGATATGTATGTGTATATTGGTGTAAATGTATATGCATATACACATACAAATATAAAGAATATATAAAGAATAAAGAAAAATAAAGAGTAGAGAAGTGTATTTTTCACTCATTAAATATATGTATTATATAATTGATTTTTCTTTTCAAGGATGGGATTGATAGATAGACAGGTGCTAACTTTGACTCTGGAGCTGCTATTTATGAAGCACCAGCTAGAAGATTTCATCAGACTTGGATCTAAAGGTTCCCTGAGACCTGGTTGACAGAAGAAGGAAAGCAAGTAACTCCTTCTTCTTTGAAGGTTAGGCAGAAATTCCCTCGTTTTCATGGAAAATCGATATCCTTTCTTCCTTTTTGGAAGAGTTAGATGGGTTTAAGTAGAAATTTAAGTTTTTTTTATTTAAAAAATCTAAACTATTTTACAAAGCAGTTATCAGGAGTATCTGAT
The DNA here is from genome assembly GCF_027887165.1 of Monodelphis domestica. Classification (NCBI taxonomy): domain Eukaryota; kingdom Metazoa; phylum Chordata; class Mammalia; order Didelphimorphia; family Didelphidae; genus Monodelphis; species Monodelphis domestica. The sequence continues at coordinate 246,762,124 of NC_077233.1, forward strand.
GCTAAGCAAAAATAGAGGAAAACTCAGACACTTCCCAGTTGTGTGACCCTGGGCCAGTCACTTGACCCCCATTGCCCAACCCTTACTACTCTTCTGCCTTGGAGCCAATACACAGTATTGACTCCAAGATAGAAGGTAACGGTTTAAAAAAATAGAGGAAAAGATCAATGGAACAGACTAAAAGTCCCAAACCAAGAAATATAAAATATCACTATTTACTATATCTACTGAAAAAATAAGGAAATATTAATTTTTTAACAAATGCACTTGGGAAAATTAATTCTTTTTTGGGAAATGTATTTAGGTCCATATGTTATGTCATATATATACCTCAGTGAATTCCACTTGGAAAATAAAATTTAAAATAACTACAAAAATGTAAAAGAAAGTGGAATTACATATTTATCTCAATTGTGAATTAAAGATGACTTTTCAATTCCCAAATAAACTATTAAGTACAAAATAGATGTTCCTGATTTTGTTTTTTAATTCTATTAATCAAATAACAAATCATCCCAAAAAATAACAGATTGAGAAATATTTATGGTACATGTGACAATTAAAAACTTAATATCTAAAAATTTTATTTAATGTTATTATGGTTTGTTATATATAAGAAAAATTGACAAAGGTAACTTTCAACCTACAAAGAACAAATGGCCATTCCTGCCATTTATATATATATAGCAAGTGGCCTATCCTAATTCATTATGAAGTCTTCTAATGAAGCTCCTTCAACACAAAAAAAAAATTTTCATCCACTTGTTTTTCTCTCTCTTTTGAGTCACAAATAAAGTAATACTATTCAGGCTAATCTCTCCATTTACATCAATTATTGCATTCCCTCACAATTCCTCCAAGTCATTCTTTCTTTCACGCATCTTCAAGTCGCTTTTTCTCTAGTGTTACTATCCCATCTACCTTCAAACATGATCAATCTTTTTTTAAATAACCCTTATCAGCCATCTTAGAATCAATACTATGTATTTGTTCCAAGGCAGAAGAGTGGTAAGGGCTAGGCAGTGGAGATTAAGTGACTTCTTGCCCAGGGTCCCCCAGCTAGGAAGTTTCTGAAGCTAAACTTGAATCCAGGACCTCCTATCTCTAGGTCTGCCTCTCAATCCACTGAGCCACCTACCTCCCCCAAACATGATCAGTCCTCAAAATATATATTTCTTTGGCCTTTTCTCCCTATATCACTAGCACCCTATTTCTCTCCTGCCCTTAACTATCAAATGTCTAAAAATTATACACAGCTAATGCTACCAGTAACTCTTTCCTTGTCCATCATTATCTGACTTCTACCCCCATCATAAAACTCACCAACAAACTCCTAATTGCAAAATTCAATGGCATTGGAGTAGTGCTTTGAAGGGGAAAAAAAGCTAAAAGGTAGAGGTGAGAAAAGAGAACATTGCATGCATGGAGGACCATTTATGCAAGGTTACAGATCCAAGAGATAGAATGTCATGCATTGGCTTCATTATCATACTAGTTTGATTGGAATGAAAAATATGAAGGCAAGTAATATGATTTGAGACTGAAAAGACAAATAGTCACATTATAGAGGGTTTTGAATGACAATAGAGAGAATAAGGTGTTATGTCAATATTTGAGTATAGAAAATGACATTGATCTGTGTTTAAAAGTTATCAATTTAATGACTATGTGGAGGATATATTGAGGACGGGATAGATTGGATGAAGGAAAACTAATTAAGAGGCTATTGCAGTAGTCCAGAAAGAGAAGATAAAAGGCTAAACTAAAATTGAGGCTATATGAATGGTGAGGTCATATATGATGGATGTTTCCAAATATTCATTCATTAAACTAGGTAAATGATAGGATGGAGGTTGAAGTAGGTGGTGTTGGATTAAAGAATAAGAAATAGCAGAAAAGAAGTATGAATCTTGAAAGCTGGTAGCATCTAGAAACATGGTATCATAATTAATATAATAGGAAAGTTTAGAAGAGAAGGAAGTTTTGTAAAAAAAAAATAATTAGTCCTGGTTTGAACATATTTGGTTTGAGGTACCTATGGAATATTCAGTTGAAGATGTCCAGCAAGGAATTCATAATATAAGAGTTCAAGAAAGAGATTAAGACTTGTAATAATGAAAATAAAATTATTAAATGTAATATTAATTTTTTAAAAGATTATGGTCGCTGTCTAGAAAATTAACTCTCAAGTCACGAGTCTGTTAGTAGCTCTTAACAATTAAGTTTTCATCAAAATGGAGATAAAGTAAAAAGAGGAAAATGTAGGGAGGAGACAGAAAAATATCACCTAACCAAATTACCCTAAGTCAAATTAGAAAGCCCAGCAAGCCACCAAAGTCCGCACAAAAACCTCCAGTGCACAGCAGGCACCAGAGCTCCCACTCAAGACCGTCTTCCACCTCAGCGCCAACCCAGAGAGAGAGCTCTGCCTCACACCCCGCACTTTTTTACTTCTGTCCCCCTCCAGCATGCAAAGTATGCACGTAAAATGGGATGCCGGGTAGGACAAACTTGGGAAGTGATTTCTATCTTCACAGACTGGATGCTTAGATTTGAGAGTTACCTAAAGAGACATTGTAATTGAATCCATGGTAACTGAAGCATCATCCAGAAAAAAAAAAAAAGTGTATTGAGAGAAAAGGGACCAGGACAGAGACTTGGCAGAATGTACACAATTAGTGGGTGTGTAGAGGGTGAGGGAGACTACAAATAAACAATCAGATTATCAAGAGAATAGCCAAGCTTGCACTGTGTAATGGAAACAATGGGAGGAAAATGGATCTAGTGAAAAATGGTTAGTAGTGTCAAAAGCTGCAGAAAAGTCATAGAATGAAGACATGGAAAATGTTACTGGATTATGTAAGTAGGGACTGTATCTTAAATTAAATTTCTATTCTTTGTCTTTCAGAGACTTAACATAGTATTCCAAATAAAGTTGATATTTAATATGTGTTTGCTTAATTGAAGTGAATTGAGTTGAAGTTAATTGCATCCAAATTGCTTTTATTTCTCAAGGTTCATATCTCTCTCAATAACAACATTCAATCAGTCTCTAGCTTGAAATCTTGAAGTCAACTTTCATTTTTTCATCTACAGACAATTAATATCCAAATCCTATTGAATTTTTTTCCTTAAAATGTCTTTCTCATGCACCCCTTCCTCTCCATTCTTATGTTGATCACCCTGGTCTATTTTCATCTTCTTACACATGGAATATTGAAACAGCCTCAAGCAAAAACAAAGCATCAGTAACAACAAAAAGCAAAAGAACTTTCCATTGTTTCCCACCTACTAAAGCATCCAATCCAAGTATACTACTGATAACAATAGTGGAAAACACTTTAATTTGTTTTATATATTAATACAATATGAATATAGCTTCTATGGAGCCTGATCCTTTTCTGCTCTGAGCTATTAAAATGATGATTTTACTATAAATACAAAACAGAATGTTAAACTTATTGGTAGTCAATACAATCTAATTTGAAGGTACAAATTTAAACTTATAGAGTTCATCTTTCTGTGAGGCATTCTTTGTGAAATTATTCTTTAAAACAATGGGTGAGAGGGACTCTGTGGACTGAGAAGATACATGGAAACAATAAACACAGGTGAGAAACTTTAATGAAAAAGAGCTTCATTTATCTTGCATGGAACTATTTTAAAAACAAAATTAAACCTAAAATCCCCCCCCATTTCCTCAAAGTGTGATTTGTGGACACTTGGGAGTCCCTGAGACCATTTCATGGATCCACAAGGTCAAAACTATTTTCATAATAATACTAAGATGTTATTTTTCTACTGAATTACTCACACATTTTTCACCTATATATCTCTGTGAGTCTGGATTTTCTTTGTAGACTTCAATTAAAATAACTTATCATAATAGATTAAATGTGGAAACAGTGAGAATCCAGACATTTTCTATTAATTCAGACAATATTGATATTTTCAAAAATATTTTAAAACAATGCCATTTTTTTCACTAAAGTTTTTCATTTCAAAACAAAGGATTTTTTAATTTAAAAAAAGCTATTTGTGTTAACATGGAATGCATTGGATATTACCTGCAACATATTAATAAATATTTCAAAACCATCATTTTTTAATTTCAAATAAGTAACTATAGATAGATAGAAATCTCTGGAGTCCTCAATCATTCTTAGAAGTGTAAAGAGGCCCTGAGACCAAAAAGATTGAGAGCCACTGATTTAACCCTTGTAAGAACATTTTCTCTAGCCAAGTGCTGATAGATAGTTCATCTTTGGCTTGTGTGTAACACTATAGCAAGTGCTGAAAAGCATTAGAACAAATATATTGTATATCTGTTACATTCTAGTATCTTATGGGGAAGATAAATTTCCTAATTAAAGGACATTAAATAAATTATGTGGTACTAACTATAAGAATAATTAGGAGTCTGGAGAAGGAAAAGATCATTATGACCTAAAGCAGAGTTTCTTAATCTGGGGTCCATGATCTTTAGAAAATATATTCTGATAACTACATTTCAATAAAATTAGTTTCCTTTGTAATCCTGTGAATTTTATCGTGGGTCCATGGACTTCACCAGACTGCCAAAGGGATCTATGACTTAAGACCGGGGTTAAGTACCATTGGTCTAACATCTTCAGAGCAGATTTCATGGAGCAAATGAGACCTGAGCCCAGAATTAAATGGGTAGGATTGAGATAGGTAGAAAAGAAACTCAAATAGATAACATAGGTAAACAGGGAATAGCCTGGACATAAAAAGACAAATAAATTGAAAAAAATGGTCCATTTCTCTGGTTTCAGGGAAATCAGCACCAAAAGCCAGGAATTAATATTGAAGAGACTATAGAACACATGAAAAAGTAAAAACAATACAGGTGTCACCTAGAGCTAAGTGACCTAGAGGTTTTCCCAAAAAAAAAGGGCTCCAGTTCTGGGTTCAAGGTAGAGTAAATTCAGTCCTGGGGGAGCCAGCCCTCAAATCAAGGTGAGCCAGGGTTTTCTCTCACTTTTCTGTCACATTATGTCCCCATTTCAGAATAGAATTCTAGGATGATCTCTAAAATTCCTAAATCCCAATGTTTAGTGTCCCCTCTAAAAGGGGAGTATACAGAGGTATATAATAAGAGGCAAATAGTTGCTCAATATCATAAAGGAAAGAAAGAGATCTCTGGGAGTTATGCATATATGTAATTTTTTAAATAGTAATTTTATGAGCAAGTACCCTTGGGAATTTTCTCTTTGAAGCAATCTGCTAACCACAGCAGAGGATTCTCTGTTTCACAAGTAACAGTTTAACTCAACAAATATTGTGCAAGTGCCTACCATAGTCAAGACATAATGCTAGATTCTGGGAATACAAAGACAAGACTGAAAAAAATCTGTGTTCTCAGAGTTCATATTCTTTGGTGATGTCGGTTGTATAGGTCTTTGAACCTGCCCATAAACTATCTAGAGTTCTGAGAGTGATGAAACATCCTTCCTTTTCCTTTAGAATTGAACTTATCCCTAGCTGCTCATCTTTTCTAGTTGCCTACTAGCTTTAGCCAAGTTCTAGGTAGTAAGGAAAATTGGTCCTTGAACATACAATTGTCTGAAAAATTCATCCCTCCTCCACCATTGCCCTTGTCTTTTCACTTAACATCCTCTTAATACTATGCTACTCTTACAACCTAGTTGTACTCACATAGGGAAAGCATGATATTAATGAATATTCTTTGAAAATACAGTAAAGTCTAATACACAAAGGATTGTATTAGGAATTGAAAACCCAGAAGGTTTGGCACTAGTCCTGCTTAGAAGAACTAGGACCAATGCCAAATCTCCTGTAAATTTTAACATCCTGGCTTGCTTTGAAGAAGTGACTGACAATGAGATTTGTGCCAGCATTTCTCCAACGGTAAAATAAATTTCATACCTGTTCCTTGTCTAACCCAAAGGGAAGTTTAAACAACCAATGAGAAAATGTCAGCAAACTGCTTTGAGCTCTCTAAAAGTCGCAATACCATTTTAAGGTGGTAAAACCAACATGGTAATAAAAAAAAATGGATGTGTCATTTTTGGAAAACTGTCATAATAATCACGCTATAGGAAAGAAGTAAAATATGACCATTTCTATTGCATGGTGGAGAAATACATGATTAATTCTACTAATGCATTGGTAAAACAGTTTGTGAACATAATATACAATTCCTGCTGAAATTGTCTAGGGATCTATAAAGATTACATATGTAGTAACTAGATACAAAAATAGAAGAATAAACTAGTTAGAATATACTATGTCATATGATTCATCACTGCAGTAGGGGCCTTGCTGAGTATTGTAATCAACAATCACCAACCTCAAATTGCCTTTGACATCACAGTCTCAGCAAATTATAGTCTATCTGCAGACACAGCTCATTGGTCTCTGCTCGTTCATTTTCTTATGCAATAAAATCATTCCCCAGCAAGAATACAATTGCATGAGACTCATTTCACAGGGAGAACCACATAGCACTGTAGTTAAACTCCAGGGGGTTATAAAAATAGAAATAAAGTCTATATTTTACATTTTCTTGAGAAAATATTTAAAGTGCCAATGTCTTTTTTACCATCCCTGGACAGTTTAAGAACAAAGGGAATTTAGTAAAGAAAGAAGCTCCTTGACTAAAGACAAGGTTCCCTTGTCATTAACTATTATATTTTTACAAAAACATCAGTTGATTTTATTGAAATGTCAGCAAATGAATTGGTAATGGGGGGTTCATAGTGCAGGGAAATGAAATAGGTTCTAAAAAAGCACTGGACAATGTGTCCAGAGATCTAGTGTCTACTTCAAATTTACCACTGATTCTTTGTAGAAGCCAAGATAATTTTTGAATTCCTTCTTTCCCTTTTCCTTACCAACTATGAGAATAGAAAATTACTGCCAATAATAATGATACATGATGGGCCATTTGTACTTGGCCTATCCATACTAATGCTCAACTTTGTCATTTTGTTCATTTTTCCCCCACTTACTGTTCTGTTCACAGTGACTGACAACTTCAATGGGAGAAGAGAGCTCCCTGAATATCAGAAAGGAATTTTAAAATCTCCATCATACTTGGTATTTAATAGTAATTTCAGTAGAATAATATGCAGTATTTTACTGGGTTGCATTTTTCCTTAAAGAACAAAGAATCATGTAATATGTTTAAGAGATGAAATTTTTTACTGTTTTCCTGATTAAAAATATATGAAGGACCAATTCCAAGGCTATCTATAGTTAGCCCTGAAAGACAGAATAAAAATTCTAATATGATAGTATTTACATCAGCCCATTTTTTTAACAAATTCAGCATAATACTTGAATAATAGTTGCCATAGTATTATTGCATTTGCAAAATAGTTTACATACATTATCTCATTTGAATATCACTACAGCTACTACTAATACCCTAATTTTAAAGATTTGGAAAGTGAGAGATTTGCCCGAGTTCACAAAGCCACCAAGTTCCTGAGGTAGATTTCATATTCAGGTCTTGTTGACTCTGAGTACTGCAATCCATCCACTAAGTTCAATCAATCAAATCAACAACTCACATTCAAAAAGTATTTACTGGGGGCAGCTGGGTAACTCAATGATTAAGAGCCAGACCTAGAGATGGGAGGTCCTAGGTTCAAATCTGGCCTCAGACATTTCCCAGCTGTGTGACCCTGGGCAAGTCACTTAACTCCCATTGGCTAGCCCTTACCACTCTTCTGCCTTGGAACCAATACACAGTATTGACTCCAAGATGGAAGTTAAGGGTTTTTTTCTTTTTAAGTGTTTACTATGTTCTAGATACTATACTCAGCTTTGAGGACAAAAAAGGAAGCAATAGTAGTCCCTTTCATCATGAGGTAACTAATAAATGAGAAAGAAGCAGTATACACCAAACGCATACAGTGGTTACAAGGTAATCTTAGAGAAGATGTCAGTAGCAGGTAGAAGGACCAGGAGAAGACACCGATATCCAGAAATATTTGAGCTGAGTTTTGAAGGAAGCCAAGGAGTCTAAGAAAGTGAATAGTCGATGTAAAGGCATTGAAATAGGACATGAAGTGTCTCATATAAGGAACAGCAAGTAAACCAGTGTCGCTTTTTCCAGTGGAAGATGGGTATAATGCATAAGAAAATTAGAAAGATAGGAATAAGTCAGGTTGGAAAGAGTTTTAATGTCAAAAAGGCATTTTTATTTTAATTAGAATAATAATCACATTTCCCCACCAAGTTTATTGTGATAGTCAAATGAGATAATCATTGTAAAGCACTTAGAACAGTGCCTGACACATAGTAAATTCTATATATTATCATCATCATCAATTCTAGGTTAAAAAGGTGCTACTAAAGTTTACCGAGTTGGGGAGAGGGAAAGAGGGAAAGATTAACAAGATCAGATTGTTCTTTAAAAAAATCAATTTGGGAGGGGATGTTCATCAATTGGGGATGACTGAAGAAATGATGTATGTTGGTGATGAAATACTATTGTGCTATAAGAAATGATCTCAGAAAAAAACTGGAAAGATCTATATGAACTGATACAGAGCAAAATAAGAAGAATTGGGATTTATTGTACACAATTACAGCAATATTGTACAATGATCAACTGTGAAAACTTGGCTACTCTCAGCAATGCAATGATCTGGGACAATTCTGAAGGATTTATGATGAGGAATGTCATCCATATCCAGGGAAAGAATTGTTGGAATTGGACGCCCATCAAAGCATACTCTCTTCCACATCAGTTTATTTATGGTTTTATTTCAGGTTTTTTATTTTATATGATTGTGCTTTTACAATAATGACCAATATGTAAATGTGTTTTGCATAATAATACATGCATGACCCAGACCAAATTACTTACCATCTCCAAGTGGAGGGAAGAAAGGGAAGGAGTGAGATGGTTTGAATCTTATCATTTGGAAAAACATGTTAAAAATTATTACTACATGTAATTGGGAAAATGTCTTTGAATTAAAAAAAAAGAAAATCAATTTGGAAGCTATGGGGAGTGGAGAATAGATTGTAGTGGGGAGAGGATTAAGCCAGGAAATACAATTAAGAGACTATTGCAAGAGTCCAGGAAAGCATAAGGAAGATCTAAACTAGGGTAAGTGACCTTATGAGTAGAGAGAAAAGGGAAAAAAAAAACAAATGCGTGACACAGTGGAGATGGAAGTGACAAGATTTAGCAGCTTATATTCTACATAGGATGAGTGCAAATAATAAGTGAAGATTATGTTGTTATAAAATTGAATAAATAAAAGGATTGTGGCACCCCTAATGGTGATAATGGAGTTTAGAAAAAGGTTGGATTTGAAGGGAAAGATAAAGGGTTCTTTTTTTGGACATATTGAGTTTGAGATCTATAATGTAACCAGTTTGAAATGTCCAACCAGTAGTGATATAGACCAGAAGGCCAGGTAAGAATAGGAGTGGATATGTAGATCTGGAAATCATCTGCGTAAAAATGACAATTGAACTGATGAGATGGCCGAGTGAGAAAATTTTGGGAGAAAAAAAGAGAAAAAGACCAAGGACAGTCTTGGAGGACACTCGCGATTACTGGACATGATCTGATTTAACAAAGGAATTTAGGAAAGCACAATTTAGCAAGTGGGAAGGAAACCAAGAGAAATTAATGTCAGGAAAAAAAAAAAACCTTGAAATGAGAGAACGTTCAGGAGGGTCTAAAGTGAAGGCATTTATATAATTCCTATTAGGTTCCAGGTACTGTTCCAAACACTTTTCAAATATTTATCTCATTTGATCCTCACATCAATCTTGTGAGGTAGGTGCTATCATTAACCCTACTTTACATTTGAGGAAAATGAGACAGAGGTCAAATGACTTGCCCTGGATGGCCAGCCAATATGTATCCAAGGCCATATTTGAAATCAGATCTTCCAGTTTCCAGGCTCAGCACTCTATCTTCTATGTTACCCAACTGCCCCCAAGAAGATGGTCAATAATGTCAAGTACTACAGAGAAATCAACAAAGATAAGACCTGATAAAAGGTCACTACATCTTATAATTAAGAGACTATTGGTAATTTTGGAGAGAGAAGTTTCAGTTGAATCGATGAGGTTGGAAGCTAGACTACAAAGGACTTAGGGGAGTGCAAAAGGAGAAGAAGGAAAAGCACCAAATATAGATGGATTTTTTTCAAGAAATTTAGGTAAGAAGGAAAGGAAAGATATAGAATGATAGCTAGAAGGCAGAATACTATCTAATAGAGAAGAGTTAATTATAGAGGAAGAAAAGAAATGTATGTAGGTAAAGAAAGAATCAGTAAATAGGAAGAGCCTGATGATGACCAGGAGTATGAAGATAATAGTGAGAGCAGTACCTCTTAGAAGACTAGAGGGGATAGAATCAATTATACATAACAGAGAGGTTGATCATGGGGAAAAAGAAGGGCCACTTCTTTATCAGGTGCTGGAATGAAGGAGGAGAGTGACAGATGATGTCAGAAATATGTGAGATGAAAAGTTCTTAACAAATGGTCTCAATTGTGTGTGTGTGTGTGTGTGTGTGTGTGTGTGTGATAGCTACTGTAATATGAATCCCCAAAATGGAAACTCATGCATAGAAAACCATGTGGCTGTTATCACTTTTGGTTACAAGCAATATATATTAATATATTTTCTCATTTTATCTTTTACATATCACCTCCCACATGATCAGCCTCCAGAAAACATTCAACGAGGAAGACAATTTAATTGAAAATGTCTTACTAAAAGCCATATTCAAATCCATCAGAAGCCATCTTTCACTTGCACAGCCTTTTCCTTGCCATTTGTTTCACAAATTACATGCATCTACTCCTTCATTTTTTGTACACATTCATACTATGGCTGTTATAGAAATAGCTAATTTACATATAGATTAAAAAATTACTACGAAGTCCATTTGCATTCTGATGCATCAAAAACAAAATAGCAAAATGCTGATGTATGGCTTCCATTAAGTTCAAGTATTATTACATATCATATTAGTGAATATTTAGGCTTTGGCTTCATGGATTAAACCATAAAATGCTACTTGTGATGCTGTTGCTTGAGCTTCTGCTTCATCCAAACTGAAAGACAGAAGCCATGCCTAGGTAGAATCAAGCCACTGAGTCTTCCACTTGCTAGGACCAAGTGTCTTAATCTTCACTCTTGGCCATTTTGCTTCATGTCCATGATGCTGGTGCTACTGCTCCACCCATTAAACTCGGCCATAAGAGACCAATCTGGGCAGGAAAAAACTGATCCATTAATCCTCATCTTCACCTAACCATTTTCTACCCAGCTTTGAACATATCTTCCTTCATCCCCCACTTCCTACTCCTTCTTCTGAAAAATGTACTTATATCATTTCTACCACCGACTCTGAAAAAGGTATGTAAAAAGATTTTTTGTCTACTGGTCCTTCTTTATGAATTTCCAGGCCAAAACATTCTTCCTTGGTCACCATTTCCTGTTATGTTATCTCAATTAGAATGAAAAGTCCTTGAGAACAAGCACTACCTCAGTACTGAATACACATAAATGCTTAGGAAATGCTTTTCATTCTTCATGCACATATGCATACATACCTACATACATGAAGCTAACCAAACTAAGCTAAAACCAGTTGTGTACATTGGATTACAATGGAATGATTTTGTCATTTTGGAATTCCCTTTAAATGATTCATGTCCTTTTTTTTGGTTGTTGTTTTTGTCTGATAGAATGAGACATTTTTCCTTTGTCATTTTAAGTTATGAGTAAAATATTTTCAGAGCCAAATTCATCAGTATATCAGAATTTTCAATGTAACCAATTTTAATCAGCTCAGAGGAAAGATTACTTAAGAGTCAATATTGGGAAGTAGGTAGGTAGCTCAATGGATAGAGTGGATAGAGAGCCAGACCTAGAGATAGGAGGTCCTGTGTTCAAATCTGACCTCAGACACATTTTAGCTATGTGACCCTGGGCAAGTGACTTAACCCCCATTGCTTAGTCCTTACCACCCTTCTGCCTTGGAACAAATACTTAGTATAGAATCAGTTTTAGACATTTGAATGACTTCTTAATCTTCCTGCATGTATTTATATGTGTCTGCTGCCAAATATTAGAAGACAACTGATCATTTCTATATAGTATGAGTTATTTACCAGTTACTTGAAATAGAAGTTCATTTAAAATATTACTTTCAAGATAAGATAACATCCATTCTTCTAGTTAATATATCTTTTTTTGGAAAAGTAAAGTTAGAAAATTCATGGTAAGGACACTGAAAGAACATAGCAAAGTGGAGTAACTGGGATAATCACTGTCTGGTAGGGAAATCTCAGGATTTGAGTTGGAAGTGAAATCAAAAGCAATATCATTCTGTATATACCAAAAGAATCTCCACTGGACCATATCCATTTAATATGTTGTCTGGCATATACTTAAAGATCTCCAATAAGAGCAAATACAACACCTCTAAGGCAGGCCATTCCGCTTTTGAACAATGCTAATTGTTAGGATGCCTTTTTCCTGACATTTCTCTTTGCAGCTTCCATACATTGCTCCTGGTTCTGTACTCTCCAGCCAAAGAGGACAAATCTAATCCCTCCTCCACATGATAGCCCTTTAAATGCCAAAACATATCAGTCATATTCCTCCCCCAACCCAAGTCTTCACTAGAGCAAATATGTCCAGTTCTTTCAACCAATCCTCAGATATCATAGGCTCAAGATTTCCTTTTGAAATTATGGTGCCCAAAACTGAACACAATCCTTCAGGTAAAGACTGACAAAGAAAGAGTACATTGGAACTACCACCTCCTGAATCCTGGAAACAATGCAACTTGAAATAGAATTAGCTTTTTTTGGCAGTCACGTAAGACTGCTGATTCATATTGAGCTTGAAGTTCACTAAAATCCCAAAATCATTTTTAGAACTATTATTATCAGATTAGGTTTAGATCAACATCTCAAACCCTACACCAAGATAAACTCAGAATGGGTGTATGACTTGAATATAAAAAAGAAAGCTATAAGTAAATTAGGTGAACATAGAATAGTTTACCTGTCAGATTTTTGGGAAAGGAAAAATTTTAAGACCAAGCAAGAGTTAGAAAAAATTACAAAATGTAAAATAAGTAATTCTGATTACATTAAATTTAAAAGGGTCTGTACAAACAAAACCAATGCAATCAAAATTAGAAGGGGAGCAACAAATTGGGAAAAAATCTTTATAACAAAAAGGAAGGAAAAATCTTTATAACAAAAACCTCTGACAAACGTCTAATTACTCAGCTTTATTAGAAGCTAAATCAATTGTACAAAAAAAAAATCAAGACATTTCCCAATTGATAAATGGGCAAGGGACATGAATAGGCAATTTTCAGATAAAGAAATCAAAATTATCAATAAGCACATGAAAAAGAGTTCTAAATCTCTTATATTTAGAGAAATGCAAATCAAAACAACTCTGAGGTACCACCTCACACCTAGTAGATTGGCTAACATGACAGCAAAGGAAAGTAATAAATGTTGGAGGGGATGTGGCAAAGTAGGGACATTAATCCATTGCTGGTGGAGTTGTGAACTGATCCAACCATTCTGGATGGCAATTTGGAACTATGCCCAAAGGTCTTTAAAAGACTGTCTGCCCTTTGTCCCAGCAAACCACAACTGGGTTTATATCCCAAAGAGATAATAAGGGAAAAGACTTGTACAAAAATATGTATTGCCACACTCTTCGTGGTGGCAAAAAAAAATGGAAAATGAGGAGATGCCCTCCAATTGGGGAATGGCCGAACAAATTGTGGTATCTGTTGGTGATGGAATACTATTGTACTAAAAGGAATAATGAACTGGAGGAATTCCATATGAACTAGAATGACCTCCAGTAATTGATGCAAAATGAAAGGAGCAGAAGCAGGAGAACCATATACACAGAGACTGATACACTGTGGCACAATTGAATATAACACACTTCTCTACTAGCAACAATGAGATAATCTGGGACAATTCTGAGGGATTTATGAGAAGGAATGCTATTCACATCCAGAGAAAGAACTGTGGAAGTAGAAACACAGAAGAAAAACCACTTTTTGATCACAGGAGTCGATGGGGATCTGATTGGGGATGTAGACTCTAAGAGATCACCCTAATGCAAATATTAATAATATGGAAATAGGTCTTGATCAAAGACATATGTAAAACCCAGTTGAATTATTCATTGGCTATGGGGGAGGGGAGGAAGGAAGGAAAAGAACATGAATCATGGAACCATGGAAAAATATTCTAAATCAATTAATTAAATAAAAATTTTCAATTCTAAAATACAAAAACTATTATTATTTATCCATGCCTCTCCCACCTTATACTTGCAAAGCTGGCTTTTTAATATTCAAGTACAAAACTTTATATTTATCTTTTTAATTTTATCTAATTAGATTCTGCCTAATGTACTACTTTATCAAAATACTTTTGGATCCTGATCTTGTCATTCATTTTATTAGTTTTCCCATTCAAAATTGAATTTTCTACAATTTTCACCATCTGTTTTTCTTTCCAAACATTACCATATTTAATATTTTAGTTTTTTCCCATCAAGAACCAGATCACACTCCTATCTACTGGAGTTATAGCCAAGATTACAAAAGCAATTCCAACTTTTAGATTGTAATAATAGCTAGTATTTGTGTAGTCCTTTAAGGCTTGCAAACAACTTTACATATGTTAACCCATTTGATCCCCACAGAGTGCTAGACTGAATCAGAAAGAATTGAATTTGATCCTGCCTTGGACACTTGTTAGCTCTATAATCCCACACAAGTCACTTAGTCTCTCTCAGCCTCAGTTTCCTCATTTATAAAATGGTATTATGATATCATTTTATGAACACCAGGTTCAAAGAGGACTAGCACTTCAGGTGTGAGGATTTATTGAGCCCTTTTAAGAGTTATTTATCCTCTGCACTACCTGACACTCAACTCACACCAGTGGGTCCATGAAACTATAGCAGATGCAACGGCCACACACTGGTAAACCATCTTTGCAGATGGGCCAAATCAGATTGATGATAACTAATGCACCACAAACCTGTCATTGAGTTAAAGGGATGTCTAAGGTGGATGTGTGAAGACTTCCCCAAGGGATATGGGCAGATGAGAACAATTTGTCCAATAGTTTTGAAAGTACCTGAAGCAGGTGCTGTGGAGCACTTAGAGCTTAATCATACATCAAAGACACCAGAGGTCATTCACTGAATCCCAGGTCATCACCAGTCATCTGGACTTCAATGACTAAAAAAGGGAGTAGCTTCAACAACTTTCTCACTTAAATCCAATTCACGCACAAGTAAAGGCATCACTCCATGATGTCACTGGTCCTCTTCGGAAAGGAATGACAAAGAATAGCATTATTATGATAGATTGTAAGATCCATGAGAACAGAGACCATATCTTATTTATGTTACTTCCTGCCAATGTCTTACAATAGTAGATGCTTGGCAAATGTTTGAAAGAGAAAATAATGGGGATAAAGGAAATTGTAATGAATGTAATATTCCATAAGTCAAACAACTAAAGTGGAAGTTAGGTAAAGATGGAACAGGTGTATACCATATAGCTACTATAGAAGGTAATCTTTTTAGTATCTATGTCACCTTTCATATGTATACACATGATTTGGAATGATTATTATTTACTTAGAACCTCTGCTAGGTATAGTAATTACTTATATGTCCTCTAACAGAGAGTTATATTCAGGACCCATAAGAAAATGTTCTCATGGCCCCAACAGCCCCTCATCTCTGCCAAATGAAATTTAATGAGGATAGCTGAAAGAATATAATTCACTTCAGGGGCTTCTCTTCCTAAAAGAGGCTACTAGAACTTGTTGAAACTCTCCAAGTAAAGATATCAGGTTTCTGTGGTGATGATTCTCCACCTTCTCACAATACATAGAGATAAGCCTGGCATAAATGTTAGGACAGTGTACCAAAAGAAAGATTGACCTACTCCTAGAAATTAACTGGGCATTCCTTAGTTCACAAAGTTTTCCCAGAATTGCTCATTGGGTCTGGGAGGAGGGGAGGAGAGAGAGGAGGGAAAGAATATGAATCATGTAACCATGGGAAAATATTCTAAAATAAATAAGTAAATAAATAAACAAATGAATGAATGGATAAATTCAAGAAATGGAAAAAAGGTAATAAAATAAATATTTCCTAGATCAGAGCTCCTGGCAATGGAAGTAACCAAATACTGATAAACCTCATCATACAGAGGCAGTCATTTTACAACAGTGATTCTTAAACTATAAAATAAAATCTATAGAATTATTAAAGGAAACCAATTATATTGAAATATACGTGTAATATTTTTAAGTTCACAGACCAAAGAAAAAGGGCCTCTGCTTCATAGGAATCCTTGAAGAAGCCCTTTTAAGCCTTTAGCTCCAATGTCCTATTTCCCCTCCTAGAAGAAATGAGAGACACCTCTGAAGGGGACAGAGCCAAGATTATAGAGTTGAGGCACAGAACCCTCAAACATCTCTGAGAATCCTCAACAACCTACTTTAAAATAACACTTCAAAACAAATACTAGAATGGTAGAACAAACAAGCAGATGGAGTGAGGCAATTTTGCTTCAAAAGACAACTTGGAAGATAGACAGAAAGTGTCTGTTTTACTATGGTAAGAGGAAAGTGCCATGTCCATAGCAAGGTTGCACCAAGAGGCACCAATGCAAGATAATCAGCCTCCCCCAATGCCTCACTGCTCAAGTTTCTTGAGCAAAATACCAAACCAATATCAAGACTCTGAGACCATGCCTAAGCCAATAGCAGAACTCCCCCATGCACACACCTTGAAGTTATGAGCCCTGCACAACCCTGCAGTGAAGTCTCAAATCCCAGTGCAAGGCAGTCCACAGGGCATCTGGCTGGTACAAGCACAAGGAAAAACCCAGATCCAGTGAACAAGCCCAAGGCCCTGAGCCTTAGCACAAGCTATCTCCCAATGCTGTGGGCCCTTCAAGTCATCAGTAGGCCCTGGGGAAAACTGAATCAGCAGGAGGAAGCAGCTTCCAGAGTTCTCAGCCCACAGGCTATCATACCACCTTTAAAGAACTAAAACCTGCAAACACCCAAAACTACAGCTGAGGAGAGCAACATGGAAAAATTGAAGTTTAAAAGAGTAGCTCATCTAAACTGAGAACAAAGTTCACATTTAAGATAAAAATAAAAGTATTTTTAAAAGGCAATAAGCAAATATAATAACAAAACCTAACTATAGAAAATTATTATGGACATAAAGGAAAAGAAGGCACAAACTCAGAAAGGATCAATGAGATCAAGTCAGTTACATACAAAACTTCAAAGAAAAATGGAAATTGGATCCTGGAAGAGCTTGAAAAGATTTCAAAAATTAAGTAAGAAATGAATAGAAAAAAAATGGGGGGGGGGGGGAGGACGAGAGCAATGCAAGAAAGAGTCAATAGCTTGGAAAAGGAGGTATAACAAAATACTGAGGGGGAAAATAACACCTTAAAAAAGCAGAATTAACCAAATGGGAAAAGAGATACAAAAATCCAATGAAGAAAAAAATTTTCTAAAAGGTAGAATTGGAATCTATAGCTTAGAACAAATACTTGCTAAAGAAAATAGTTCTGTATCGAAGGAAATATAATACCTCAGATGGGAAAATAATTCCCTGAGAAAGGAGTATAAAGCCTGAAAGAAGAAAATGGTTTCCCAAAGATTAGATTTGGACCAAAGGAAGATAGTAATTTCATGAAATAAGAGGAAACTATGAAACAAATGGAAAAGAATGAAAAAGTAGAATTTGAAATCTTTCACTGGAAAAGCAACAGACCTGGAAAATAGATCCAAGAGAGATAAATCTACAAATCAATAAATTGCCTGTGTAATCAAGGACTCCTTAGATGGAGAGTGAAGGTTGAAAGCAGTATGGCAAAGGTTTATGAAATGGCTTCCCTCACTACCCGCCTCCAGGAGTCCCTGATTACTTAAGGGTGACACAACAGAGATCTCCCCTTGCTGAAGGATTGACCCTTGATGACTGTGCCAGCCCTCAAAGGCGGCAGGGAAGTCTTCTCTACAAGGAGAGGTATGTGGAACCTCAATCTGTATACACGTTACATTGGCAATCTCACAAGCCTCCCCTTCTTGTCTTCTTGAAAGCTGGCAGGAAGATGGAGTCTGCCAATGAGCTTATTCCCTTGATGTAAATAAATAAGATTGAATTTGCTATCTGACTGCTCAAATGTATTTTAATTGTGAATTGAGGTAAAGGAGAAGTAGGTAGAGGTCAGGAGGTTGTAGGTCACCCTAATTTCTGAAATGCCTTTTCTTGATTAAGAAATGCTGTTGATTGATTCTTTCTTTTATTTTCTCAATATTTATTGAGTGTCTACTCTTTACATAGCATTGTGACACTATGATTTTTTGGTATAGTAAATTTTAAAATAGGATGTATTAGTATAGTAATGTATCTCCTCAATTCCTAGCACAAGCTACATCTTTAACTGTAGTAGATTTGTGCTCAGCATTCTTCTCAATATCAATTAATGAAAATTCCAGGAATATATTTTCCTTCACTTGGAAAGGTTATCAGTAGACCTGGTTCTGATTGCCACATGGCTTCATGGACAGTCTTATGTTGTTTTCACAAATTTTGAGTCAGTATTTAGAAAATATTAAATTCAAAATAACTGTTTGATACAATATATGGATGATTTGCTCTTGGCTTCACCAAGTTCCACAATATGCCAAGAAGATAGCAAACATCTCCTTTTAAAACTATATAAGAACTATATATTCAAAGGCAAAGGTTCAATGGTATCACCCCAAAGTGGAAAAATTAACTGACAGATTTTAACAAGTCTGCCAACCCTTCTTCAGTGAAGTGAGGCCCGTGTGGATTTCCCAGTAATCCTCATCCAGAAGTCCAGGGTTGTCATTCTACCAACACAGCCTCCTCCAAAGCCAAGGCAGGAATCCACAGAACCAATCTCTCCAGAAGCCAGGAAAGTAAGGCCAGCTACTCACCCAGCAAGCAGATGCAGGATCCAGAGAAAGTCTCCTCCTTCAGTTCAACTCACCAACGCTGAGTCCAAAGACTAACTCCAATGGAGAAGTTCAAAGAAGCAGTTCAAAGGAGAAGATCCTTGGACAGGAAGAGTTCAGGACTTTTTATAGTCCTTTTTCCACTTCACTTCCTGTCCCTTCCCCCACTTTACAGGAACTAATAACAGTCTTTCAAATTGTCTAGCACTATCCAGGGGCAAGGCAGTGGCCTCTGGAGTTGTCACCCACTCTAGCAAATGTGAAATCTCATACTTAGTGGCTGGTAAGTAACTGAGTAAGGGGTACTTAAGGTTTTGATTGATTAATGTAAAAGTTGCTGATTGATAAACAAAGAGAGTTTGATTCACTCTTCACAGTAATAATAAGAATTTATTTTTGTTTATTTTTAATACTTTTTAGATATCAAATACTAAGAAATCTAATACCACTTAAATTTTGATGGTTCCTTATAACATCACAAAAATTAAGAACAGTAGAAAAATCATCTATTCATTCATTCAACCAGTCTTTAAGTGACTATTATATACAAGCCTCTAAGGAGATAAAAAGTTAAATAATACATGATCTCTGACTTCAAGGAGCTTATAAATCTTATAACATTATAATAATTAAAAACCATCCTTGTAATAAAACAGAAAATCAACATATTTTCTAGACTTAATTTTTTCCCTATTGTCAGGCTGATATTTTTTAAAAATAAGTTTGGATGTAGGAAGGCAGGGAGCAGGTGAATAAAAGGGGAAACTCTTAAACTTCACAATATACAACTTTTACTTTATGTGTGTCTGATCAATCTTGTCCCCTAAGCAGTTTCTGCACAATATACAGGGGAAAAAATGTTTCTAGATTTCTTAGAACAAACATCACTTTGGAAATGCTTCTATATGCTAATTAGCCTCATCATTTTACTGGGGTTGGGGGTACAAAGACAGCTGACAGGTGAAATGTAATTTAGTGGCTAGCTGACATTGCTTCCATCCATTAAATTTTCTCAGTCTGTGACATGATTTTAGTCATTAAATTATTTTTAGAAGCCTAGTGCCTGCTCCTTATATATCTTTATCTCCCCTAATGCCTAGCACATAGCCTTGGTTATAATAGGCACTTAATAAATATTTGTTTAATTGAACTAAATTATACACACTTAGTAATGATATCTTCTCAGAAACAGCACAAACTATCCAGTCTTGCAGACCTTGCTTTCCTAAGACTGAATAAGCAATTTTGCTGCAAAATATTTGATTAGTAGGAATTCAATTACAATTTACATTAGTTATGGAAAATATGTCAATTCAGCTAAGATAAGGATTAATATTATGAAATACAGCAAATTTAAATTTTCCTTTCAGTTTTTGAAGTATGTGTTATTCTAACTTTTTTATGCATCTTCAGGGCATAGAAGGAGTCAGATTACAAATTCCTTTAAATCACAAAACTTTTAAATTTGTTCTCTCTGTCTTGCAGTACAGTGGTAGTCTCTCAGTGTCTATTCTGTTTAGGAAAAAGTATAAATATTACTACCAGGGTCCACTCCACTTGTAGTCTTTTGATATCAAGAAGATGCCCACTAGGTTCTAAGACAAAATTCAAAAAGAGAAACTCACAAACAAAGATGCAAATGATTCATTTTTCCTTCTCTTTAAAAAGGTCATTATTCCCTTAGAGACACAATGCCCTGCACATAATAGGACTGTTATTTGTTCAGTAAGTTGAATAAATGAGGCAAAAATTAAGTTTTTTTCTTGATTTGAAAGTTGTCTTATACTAATAGGACTGCTACTAAGAATGAATAGGGTGACGGCAGAAATGCTCATCTGATTTTCTTTTTATTTTCTATCCTTTCTTCCAACAGGATTAGAGGAGTGCAAATATTATGATTTTCAAAAAGAGGAAATATTCTCTAAATTATAAGCCAATAAGCTTGATTTCAATTCTGATGAAATTTCAGAACATATTGTTAAAGGGATAATTGGTGAACATTTAGAAAGGGAAATAGTAATTGTTTCAATCAAGAATAGATTCAATATAACTAGTGATACATAATATGCTTTCGTGACACAGAAACCCAAACATTCAGGGTATTGGATTCTCCCCAGTTGTTCTTTTTCCTCATATAGAGACCACTAGGGGTTCAGAACTTTTTCAGGGCTTCAATATGTGAAAGGGAATTCTTTATTTTATTTGTCTATTTTTAAATGATCACTACTGGGATTAACCTGAGAATGGCTTCTGTACTTTCATGCTGGATAAAATAGGGAGATTCAAATCTCCCCTTAAAGTCATACATCAACACCAAAAATAAAAAGAAAGACAGTAAGGACAAAAGGAAGAAAGAAAAAGTTTGAAAAGAAAAGGAAAGAGAAGAAAAGCAACTAAGATATTCAGATAAGAGACAAAAGCTAAGAATAGGATCAAGGGATAAAAGTAGTCAAAGGCCCAAAGTTTAGGGAACAAACAAGAGGAACTATGATCCAGAAAATATATATCTAGAAAAATTCTAAATCTACAAAATGAAGCAGTAATTATAAAGAGCCATGGTGATTTCATTAATAACAGGTTATATTAGGGACAGCTAGGTGGCTCAGTGAATTGAGATCCAGGCCTAGAGATGGGAGGTTCTGGGTTCAAATCTATCCCCAGACATTTCCTAGATGTGTTACCCTGGGCAAATCACTTAACTTCCATTACCTAACCCTTACCACTCACTCTTCTGCCTTGGAATCAATACATTGTATTGACAGAAGACAGAAGATAAGGGTTAAAAAAAAAACCAACATAACAAGCTTCATCAGACTAATGCCATTTTGACAGGATGACTATAATGGCTATATTAGATGAGGGGAATGACATGGATATAATTTATCATTTTTAACCAAGTCTTCATTAAAATATCTCATACTATTTTTAGGGAGAAGATGGAGAAATTTGATGGTAATACAAATAGATGGATTCAGAACTGGATATTTGGCCAGACTCAAAGAGTAATTCTTAATGATTTAATGTCAAAATAGAAGGAGATCTACAGTGGATTCCCTCAAAGATATCTATTTTGCTTTGTGCTATTTAACATTTTTTTCAATTACATGAATTAAAGCATGGAAGGCTACATTGTCAGATTTGTAGAAAATTCAATTTTGAATGGGAAAACTAATAAAATGAATGACAAGATCAGGATCCAAAAGTATTTTGATAAAGTAGTACATTAGGCAGAATCTAATTAGATAAAATTAAAAAGATAAATATAAAGTTTTGTACTTGAATATTAAAAAGCCAGCTTTGCAAGTATAAGGTGGGAGAGGCATGGATAAATAATAATAGTTTTTGTATTTTAGAATTGAAAATTTTTATTTAATTAATTGATTTAGAATATTTTTCCATGGTTCCATGATTCATGTTCTTTTCCTTCCTTCCTCCCCTCCCCCATAGCCAATGAATAATTCAACTGGGTTTTACATATGTCTTTGATCAAGACCTATTTCCATATTATTAATATTTGCATTAGGGTGATCTCTTAGAGTCTACATCCCCAATCAGATCCCCATCGACCCATGTGATCAAAAAGTGGTTTTTCTTCTGTGTTTCTACTTCCACAGTTCTTTCTCTGGATGTGAATAGCATTCCTTCTCATAAGTCCCTCAGAATTGTCCCAGATTATCTCATTGTTGCTAGTAGAGAAGTGTGTTATATTCAATTGTGCCACAGTGTATCAGTCTCTGTGTATATGGTTCTCCTGGTTCTGCTCCTCTCACTCTGCATCAGTTCCTGGAGGTCATTCTAATTCATATGGAATTCCTCCAGTTCATTATTCCTTTTAGTATGGGGTGCTCAGGGAGGGGTAGTATCTCTGGTATGGAGGGCTTGTTGTGCCCTCCTAGGGCAGCTCTCCAGCCTCTGACCCCCACCTGATACCCAGCTCTCACTTGTGGCTCCTAGTAGCTGCTAGCATGCGGCAGCGGCCACACCCCAGGCAACAGCTTCGACAGGGCGGCTAAACCTTGTGAGGGTAGCCATCGGGTCATCGACCCCTGGTGAACCAGGGCTTTGCTCACCCAGCATGTGAAGACTACTTTGGCGGAACAGGCGGAAGAAACCAATAAGAAGGTTCAACGGCTGAGAGGGCGACGCAGCAAAGCAATGTGGAGTGCTCAGGGCGAGTTGGAACACAAAGGACAACACGGCCATCCAATGCAGCTGAGGAAGTCTCCAGGTGTAATGACTTTTTGTGCCAATTGTGGCAGTTAAAATGGTTGAATGTCATAAACTGTAAGAGTTAAAATAGTTGAAGACTTAAATTGTAGTAGATAAAAGAGTGGATGAGTAAATTGTGACTGCAGAAAATATGTTTTCACTACAGTGTCTTGTTTTAAAATCAAATATAAGGTGGTCGCCAGGGAAATATTCCCAATTATTCAAATATACCCAAGTCAGCTGGGTTTTATAGAGATTTTAATTAATACAAATGAGGAATTAAAGAAAAGGAGAGAAAGAATAAGAAAGGAATAAGTATGAAGGGCCTTAAGCCAACATGGCTTAGACCTGAGTCTTAAGAGAGAGATCAGTCAGTCCTTAATCACTCACCACAAGATCTGTCCAAGCAAGAATATAGACACCAGTTCAGCCAGCCATCCTTCTCCAGAGAGGGATTCTTCTGACTGTCTCCAACTCAATCCTTAATCTGAATCTGAATGTGAATCCAAATCACCCCGAGAGAGTCTAGAGAGAGACCCTTCAAGGCAGCCTTTCCCAGCTGACTGTTCCGAGGGAGACCCAAGAGAGACAGAGTCTCCTCAGACAGAGTTCCGGCCAGAGTCCTCCTCAAAGGAAGTTCCAGCCAGAGACTGTCCCAAGAGCCTGTTTCCAGAGCTCTCTCCCAACAGCCTCCTTAGAGACTGTTTCTTTTTTAAGAGCCTGTCATCTCCTTATATAGGGAATTTTCTCCTATGTCACCTCCCCTAAGTTCTTCCATCTACCAATCACAGTAGACGTTTTTCAAAGGACAGACCATTCTTAGTCCACTCCTAAGAAGGTGTAAATTTTTGAGTAATTCACACCAGGAAAGCTCTGAGTACTTTCTCAGCTCTTTGTTCCTTGTAAATTCACAAGTTGATTGACCTTTATAGGTACTTATCTTAAGAACTTTTTGCCTTATTATAAGTATGGGTTTAAGTACTTTTCATTGTTCAGAAAAGAGTTTACAACTTTATTTTCCCCTAGGGCAGACTTAAGTAGGTGAAGTAGAGTTCTCACATTCCTGATCTAAATAGAGTTCACTGCCCAAATGGGGAATGGTCTTAATCCAATCTTATGAAGTAGGGTCTGGGAATTTTTAAGGTTCACACAATGGACCCAGGCTTCCAACACCGAGAGAGTGGGACTGTCTCTGTGCATCGACTTTTCCACTTAAATCTCCTTCACGCACAAGTGTTTTTGTGCACACTCATCTACATCACATATGACAGCGCACAAAGAAAATCATCATCCTCAGTTACAGAGAGACTACTACTATTATTATTTTTAAATTAATCAACCAAAAGCTTAAATACCTCTACTTAACCCTAAGCAAGAGAGTTCCCAAGTCATTTACTAAAATCAGTGACAACTTCAGAAATTTGTGAATCCTTTGATAAGAGTTACACCCTCAGAGGTTGAGAGGTGGATCCCATAGACACTACCCCCCTGGGCAGTGCTAGGCAATTTGGAAGCTATAATTGGCCCCTTTGAAGAGGTGAGGGGATAGGAAGTCACATGGGGAAAGGACTATAAAAAGTTCTGAACTTCCTGTTCAGGGGGCTTCAGCTTGAATCTAGCTTGGAATTTCAGTTGGTGACTTGCCCCTTGGAGGTGACTTTAGCTTTTGAGACTGTTCCTTTGATCTTTGCCTTGGATCTTCTCCTGGTAAGTTGGTTTGCACTGGGACTTTGGCTCTTGGACTGCTTCTGGGAGGACTGCTCCTGGATCTTCTCCTTCAGTCTTCTTCTTTGAACTTCTCCTTTGGAGTTCATCTTCGGACATTCTGTTAGTGAGCTGGACTGAAAGAGGATACTTTTTCCCTGGACCCTGCATTGGCTTGCTGGGTGAGTAGCCAGCAAAGAAAGGCAGGAAGGAAACAGGATACCATAGCTTACAGATGCCATCCGCCCTCCTACAGAGTGACTTCTTGCCTCAGAATATACTTGGAAAATAACTTCCTCTATTCTCACTCTATCCTAGTGAGACTCTAATTCAAAGATAATCACCTTTTTAACATTATGTCTGACAAATTCCACCAAAGGAAAACATATAAGACCCCAGGGTAACCACCAAGATGGCAGAGATGGTGTTGATGCACTAGCTATATAAATAAAACATTTTAAAAACATATGTAAATGGCAGTTATTATCAGCAATATGACTTGCATCATAGAGACATTTAAGTCAACTGATATGAGTGAAAAGACCAAAGGTATGGCCTCTCAAATACATTATAACAATCCCAAAAATAAATTTCAGAGAATTTAGGTTCACAGTCTTTACTGAATCCCCCCTAACACAGTTAACTTTTCAGGGGACCATTCATATGAGAAAGCTAACATTCTTGCTTACCCCAGTTTTAGTAATAACTTCACAATTTAAGGTTGTGGATGGATTGAGCAATACAGAAAAAAGGAACTGAAAACAAAAAATGAAAAATTGCAGAATTGACTTTTTTTGGGTTAAAAGTAAAGGAGGAAGTTTTTATATGGCAATAATGATTGCTTTTGAAATCTGTTATATTTGCACATATAATGTGACCCATAGGCAGACTTTTTTTAAAAGCCTTTCACTCTATCAAAAGCATCAAAGGTAGAACCTGATTGCCAACGGCCAGATTCCAACAACTAAGTACAACAATAGCACATGAAAAGAATTCTGTAACACTCCAACTTTATTTTTTTCATTAAGATCTATTTTTTAAATACCTAAAAGGTAGCTGCCATAATAAATAAAGAACTGACTTCAAAGTCAGGAAGATAGGGATTCAAGATCCACCTATGACACATATTGAGTGTGTGACTCTTAAGATTCTGTGTGCCCCAAAGACTAAAAATTGAAGAACAGATGCAGATCTACATTGGTAGGAATTCCTCACTAGGAGCTCTACACCAATGAAATCATGGTTCCAACTAAAAAGAAATTAAGGTGTTTTTTTTTAATTAACCAGGGGGAACTGGGTGACTCAGTGGATTGAGAGCCAAGCCTAGAGACAGGAAGTCTTGGGTTCAAATCTGGCCTAATACTTCCTAGCTGGGTGATCCTCAAAAAGTCACTTAACCCTCATTGCCTAACCCTTACCACTCTTCTGCCTTAGAACAATATTGATTCTAAGATGGAAGGTAAGGGTTTAAAAAAAATTAACCTGTTCATCATTTCTTAAGACACATCACAATCATATACCACAATTTGTTCATTCATCCCCCAAATGTTAAGCATTCCTTCAATTTCCTATTCTTTGCCACCACAAAGAGAGTTGCTCAAAATATTTTAGAACACATGAATTCTTTTCCTTTTTCCCTGATTTCCTTGGGAAACAGACCCCCGACTGTATCTATGGGTATGCAATTTTACAACTCTCTAGGCATAATTCCAAATTACTCTCCATACTGGTTGAATTAGTTCACAGTTCCACCAACAGTATATTTTTCCATATCCTCTCCAATATTAATCATTTTGTTCTTTTATCATTTTAGTCAATCTGATATGTATGAGATGATATCTCAGAATTATTTAGATTCACATTTTTCTAATTAGTAATTATTTAGAAAATGGTCTTAATAGGCCCATATATGGCATTGATTTCTTTTTTTTTTAAACCCTTACCTTCCATCTTGGAGTCAATACTGTGTATTGGCTCCAAGGCAGAAGAGTGGTAAGGGCTAGGCAATGGGGGTCAAGTGACTTACCCAGGATCACACAGCTGGGAAGTGTGGCATTGATTTCTTCATCCAAAAACTATCTGTTAATATCTTTTGAATATTTATTAATTGGGGAATGAGTCTTATTCTTATAAATTTTACAAAGTTCTCTATATTTGTGAGATATGAGACTTATGAGAAAATATTGGAAATTTTCCCAGTTTTCTACTTTGGCTATATTAGTTTTATTTGTACAAAATGTTTTTAATTTAATATAATCAAAATTATTCATTTTACATTTCACAATGCTCTCTATCTCTTGTTTTTTCATATGCTAGGCATTCTTAAAGGAAATATATACTCACTAAAAAAGTTTGTCATTGTCATGGGGATGCCCCAATCTGGAGTACATAATGAAAGTTATTCCTTAAAGATCTTCAAGTTATTCCTGTTTTCAGAGAATATTTCATAATTTGTATCATCCCAGAATTCTTTAGATCCCCCTAATGAAATCCATCAGAAATCCATAAGCATATAAAATAATTAAATATAACTATCTATGCAGGAAAAAGTAAATGAAGAATATTAATAAATATATATGTAGCCTTTATAAAGCTCTAGATAGCCTTATTCTAACTCTCTCTCACCCAAATGAGTCTAGGATTCTATAACAAGACATCTCTTCGGGCTCCAGAAGTTCCCTCGAAGAGCCATAGTTGATTCTATAATGCCATTCGCTTATGTCTCTTCCAGAGTGTTCTCCCCAACATTAACCACCAGAGACTAGTCCTCCAGTTTCATTTAACCAATTAATATCATTTGGCTTTTACAAAAGGAAATTTATCAAGGAGATATAGCAGGAAGAGAAATACAATCCACTCACAGACTCTAGTGGGGTGGATGGTAAACTCAAACATAAAGAAGCTGCTATAAACATCCACCCTAGCCATTTGATTTCTGAGTTAGACAAAACTAAACCTTATTGGTAGGAATCAGTATTTTAGCTGGCGGGGCCAATCTACTGCTGGGCTAGATTCGAAAGTTATGTTAGTGGACCAGACTTGGCTGGCTGTGATTCTTGGCATAGATTTTGGCACCCAGACCTCTAGTGGCTAGCCATTCCAAACCTTTAAAATTTTACAAGGTTGTAGTACTAAGTTCTGGGGAGGGGCAGTAAGTTGGATAAGTCCTGAACTTGGAATCAGAAAGACTAATCTTCATAAGTTCAAATATGGCCTTGAACACTTAATAATTATGTTACCCTGGACAAGTCATTTAACTCTGTTTGCTCAGCTGTAAACCTTTTCCTCAGCTATAAAATAAGTTGGAGAAGGAAAGGGAAAACCAGTCCAGTATCTTTGCCAAAAAGAGTTGTGCACAATGGATATGATTCAACATCAACAGAAAGTGCTGGAGATCCAAAAAAAGAGGCAAAAGACAGTCCTTGCCCTCAAGGAGCTAACAATCTAACAGGGGAGAAAGCATGCAAACACTTATATTCAAAGTAAGCTATATCCAGAAGAAATGGAAAATAATTAACAGAAGAAAGACTGGAATTTGGAGGGATCAAAGAAGACTTCCTATAAAAGTTGAGATTTTAACTATGTCTTAAAGGAAGCCAGAGAGATTAGTAATTTTTTGGAGTGAAGTAAGGAAATCATTTTAAGCACCAGAAATAGAGAAAATGACTGAAGCCAAGAATTAGAGCATCTTGTTCATGGAATAGCCAGTGTCACTGGATTGAAGAATATATGTCAAGAATTGGGAGTCTTGAGATTGGAAAGATATGAAGGGCTTTGAATGGCAAACAGAGAATTTTGTATTTGATCCTAGAGGCAATAGGGAGTCCCTGGTGTTTACTGAGTAGGGGTGGTGGAGAGTAGCCACAAGACTGGGCCAGCACAGAGTAGTACTACAAAAGCCCAGAGAGAACCATCTTGGAGGAAAGTTTGGCCAATAAAGTTAGCAGACAAACTAATGAGAAACTCTGAAAAAAAGACCATAAGATTTGGCAATTAAGAGAGCATTTGTAACTTTGGAGAGATCCAGCTGAATGATGAATTCAGAAAACAATATGCAAAAGATTTAAGAGTGTGGGAGAAGTGAAGAAAATAAAAACAGGCAGCTTTTTTCCAGTAGTTTGCTTGAGAATCTAAGGAGAAATATAGTATGATATCTTCAGACAATAGTAGAGTCTTTTTGTTTTTCAGTCATTTTTCAGTCCTGTCCAACTCTTCAAGTCCCCATTTGGGGTTTTCTTGGCAGAAATACTAGAGTGGTTTACCATTTTCTTCTCCAGCTCATTATACAGATGAGGAAATTGAAGCAAACAGGGTGAAGCAACTTGCCCAGAGTTACACAGCTTCTGTGTAGACTAAGTGTCTGCGGCCAGATTTGAACTCTGGAAGATGATGAGTCTTCCTGACTCCAGGCTCAGCTCGTTATCCACTGGGTCATCTAGTTGCCCCAATAGAGCCTAGTGAAAGTTTTGTGACTTTTTGTTTTTTTTAAGGATGAAGGATACTTAAGTATGTATAAAGGTAGTGGGGAAAGAACTAATAGAGAGGGAGAGATTGAAGATTACAAGAGGAGGAGAAATGAAAGATTGCAACTTTCTGGAGAAAACAGGAGATGGGATCAAGGGCACAGGTAACAAGATTAGCCTTGACCAGGAAAAGGGTCACCTCTTTTTCAGAGACTATGGGAAAGCAAAACTTCCCATAATTCCTCATTTTCCTTTGCTGGATCTTCATCTAAGTCACATTTGCGAAACATGAGTGTCTCACCAAAGTCTGTCCTGGGCCTCTTCTCCTTCTATATTATTTCTCTTGGTGATCTCATTAGCTCCTATGCATTTAATTATCATCTCTATGCTGATAATTATCAATTCTTTATCTAGCTCTAACCTCTCTTCTGACCACCAATCTCCAGAATCTCCAACTGCCTATTAGACATCCCATACTCTGTGTCCAATAAGACATTATCCTAGAAATTTTCTCTTCTTATAGCACTGTCTCTTCTCAGATACCATTAGTGAAGGAGTCAAGACCAAGCTAAACAGCTGAAGATGAATAAGAATGGACAAATACAACTAAAGC
The DNA here is from genome assembly GCF_027887165.1 of Monodelphis domestica. NCBI lineage: Eukaryota > Metazoa > Chordata > Mammalia > Didelphimorphia > Didelphidae > Monodelphis > Monodelphis domestica. The sequence continues at coordinate 246,792,171 of NC_077233.1, forward strand.
CTTTTGAATGTACCTTGCTACATATCAAAATAAAAAAGGTTTCTCCTATCTTGGGATTTTATTTGGGATTTTTTCCCTGGTGACCAATTAATTTAGATTTTAAGTAACAACCCTAAAATTATCTCTACAGTCTGGCTAATTCACGAAGGTTGTGACCAGGACCCTCAAATTTCTGGGGAATCTCTTTCCTTTCTTTCTTTATTACTTACTTGAGTCAGTCTGGAAATGTATGGTAATTTTGATTAATATAGAGGGAAGAATTTTAAGGAGAAAGAGGGAAGAGGGTATACGATTTCTCCTGCCTGGCCTGTACCAAGATCTCTGCCATTGGGTCTCTGTAGAAGATTAGAGGCTTCTAAGAGGATAAAGTTTGGAAAGTAAAGGAGGGAAAATTCAGTCAGAAACTCACCACTGAAATGGACAATAGTTGTAGCCATGCCAAGATGCTGAAAGGCCCAGCACTCTGACACCAGCCACCTCTCCGCCACCAAAAGTACTGGAGAGAGGAAGTGACATGAAATATATAGACCTTTTACTCCTGTGTCCCCTCCTCTCAATTTTCACATTTACCAATCACATTAGAGGCTTTTCTCCAGGACTGCCCATTCTTTAGTTCTCATCTTCTTTGATTAGATTATATCTTTTGAGCTACGTAACACTTCTTTGTTAAGTTCACCTTTTGTTAGTTACTTAACCTTTTTATGATTAATTTACCTTTTTTGTATTAAGATCTTAAAATAGACAGTTTAAAGTTCTAGCATAAAGTAAGATCTAAGTAGGGTGTAGTAATTTAAAGTTCACAGTAGCTAGTAGACCAGAGCCAGCGATAGATTGTTTACTTAGGCTCCAACATTCCTTTGAGACTCTACGCATGTGCCAGTTCTGTTGTGAATATAATTACACAATACTCTTTAAAGAAATAAAGAATAATATAATTGCAGCACTATTCTTTGTTGATTGAAGGATATTAGTTGGTCCACACCAAAACAATCAAATGATAATGCCATCTAAATTAACTTGCAGATTAAGTGCTATCACAAATCAAACTACTAAATGGGAATTTTATACAGTAGGACAAAATAATATCAAAATTCATTCAGAGAAACAAAAGTTCTAGAATATCAAAAGAAAAAGTTTCTAAAGAGAAAAATAAAGGACAAATAGAACTTCCACACTACAATAGATCATAAAATTGCAATCATTAAACCCATTTGATCTTGTTTAAAAAAATCACAAAATTAGATCTGTGAAACAGACTATATAAGCAAAGAGCAGAAAACAATCAAACTCAACAACATAGTGTTTGACAAACCTAAGAACACAAACTACTCAAGGGAAAGTTTGTATTGGACAAAAACTGAGGGGAGAAACTACAAAGCAATTTAACAAAAATAAGATTTGCATGAGCATCTTATTCCATATACTCAAATTCTAAATGGATATTCAATAAATGGAAAGGTTACATTTTAAAGGATAAAGGCAGGACCTATGATATCACTGCTATATGAAACTCCTCCTACCAATGCAGAAGACCTCCTATTACAGAGCTGTGGAAAGCACTGGGAGATAAAGAAAGCACTGGGAAATTAAGTGACTTGTCCAGAGTGGCACAATGAGTACATTCTAGAGGCAAGAGTTGAACCCAGGTCTTCCTAGTATGGAGACAAGTTTCCCCTCAAACTGCTATATACACATTGTTTTTTCATACCAAAAAAGAAGGAGAAAAGGAATCTATCATCTAAAACTGCTAAGGGGAAAAATTTTTAACCAGACAAGAGCAAAGGAGATCACAAAAAATATGAAATAACTTCAATTGCATTAAAATATTTTTTTTGCTTAAATAAAATCAATATGGTTAGGAGAAGAAGAAATACCATAATTTGGGGTAAATGTATGTATCAGATACCTTTAATAAAAGTTTCATATCTCTGGGAACTAGAGATAGTACAGCCTCCTCTCAGGGAAGTACATCTGGCTGATGAGTTAAGAAGTAATAGATTAGAAGTGATATGTAGAAAATGAAACTTAACAGCAGTAGATAACCTCCTCATTTTTGATTGGTTAAACCCTTAAACTCCAATCCTTGTTTTGATTGGTTAAGCCCACTTGAATAATTAGGATCAAGTATAACTTTCAAGTAACTAGCCAGTGGTGAATGACAGGAAAGACATCTTTGCTCAGGTACCAGGATAAAAAGGAAGCCTGTGAGTCTCTTCACTTCCCCTTTGCTTATTTGCTGTAACACTTGTAACACTGGCTCATGAATGCCCATTCTCAGGAGGATGAAATAAAGGAGCCTTTGACACATTGATGCTATAACCTTTCCTCTCAATATCCAAGATATAAGGGAAATTAATGCAAATATGAGACCAACCACCAGGCCTTATTTTATATAGTGGTCAAAGGTTATGTACAATAGTTCTCAAAAGAATTGTAAAACATTCACAGCCATAAGAACTGATTCAAGTAAAAGTTTCTCTAACAAATGAGAAATGTAAATTAAAAGCACAATTTGGTTTCACCTCACCTCAAAGATTTAGCAAGGGGGGAAAAGATAGAAATAGCCTTTGTTGGAAGGTATGTGGAAAGACAGATACAATAATAAACTTGAATTGATTTGGCTATTCTTAAAAACAATTTGGAATTACGTCAATAAAAATGACTAAAACATCCATAACATTTGACCCAAGAGATCACATTTCTAGGTGTTTACACATACACAAAAAGATTAAAAATAGAAAAGTCTCCTATAGGTTAAAATATTTTAGCAGCCCTTTTTGAAGTATTAAAGAAGTAGAAACAAAACTGATGCCTATCAATTAGGGAATGGCTAGAAAAACTGTGATACATAAATATAATGAAATATTACTGTGCTAAAAGTTAATGTAAAGAATATAGAAAAAGATAGAAAGATATCTGAATTGATACAAAGTAAAATAAACTGAACCTAGAATGTAATGTGCATAATGACTACAATAAAATAAACTATGAAGAGCAATCAAATGAAATGGAAAGTTATATTAATTATGACAAAACTTGGCTGGGAAGAATTGTTAAGAAAATAAACCCATCCCCCCTCATTGCAGTGGGGAATATATATACATATATATAAAACATGTAGCATACACTGTCATATATGATTGTTATATTGGTTGGTTTTATGAAATAGGTTTTTTTTTCTCTTTGTTTTTTTTTAACCTTTATTACAAAGGAAGTCTCACCAAATGGGAGAGCAAAGAGAAACATTTTTAAATTGCTATGACATAAAAACATGTCTTTCTGGAAACATGATAAAACCTTTTTTCTTAGTTTCATTGAATATATTAAAAATAATATTTCTCTGGTATAAAACACATTTTCAAACTTTTCCCGGTTTGAAAATGTGTAAAAAGCAAAGGGAAAAAAACCAAGAATCTAAGAAATGGATTAAGGGTGGAAACCAGACATTTCTTATCTAATTCTCATCAAATCTAGTTAAAACCATTGCCTTCCCAACCTAAAAAATGATTGGCCCTTGACCTCCTCAAAGTAGTGTCATTGATCACAAACCCTTTTAGCTCTTGAGAGAAGCAGTCAGAGGAAGAAACTGAATAATGATTATTATTCTGGAATAATCAAAATTGATTCTGGTAGAATTGTGCCTAAAACATAGAGTATGATATTAATATTTTTATTCAGCAGTGTCAATTTAAAAAATGAACACTATCTTCCTTGATTCTTATAAGCATTTATTGCCTCTATGATAACTGATTATGTTCAATTTATTGTTTTATCATTCTGTGGTTTTTCTCTAAGTGTGAAAATCGTGTCAATCAAAACATTGCTATCCTCTTGTGTATCCCCTTATAGTAACAGCTTTATAGTGGTAATATAATAAAACTGAATAATTTTAAAGCATTACAGATATTAATAGTCTTTATTATTTTCCTATTAAATATTGGTTCTCAAACTGTTGGGTTTTTTTAATTCTTTATACACTGAATGTTTAAATTGACAACAAAGTAAGGTACCCAACCAGTTAAGCTTCCAAAGTCATCACCCAGGCCTTGGGACTCGTCTACCTCCTCTTCCTCTTCCTAGTCCCTCACCCTATGATTCCTTTACTACCTCAGAACTCACAGTAAAGGAGGCAACTTTCCCCTTCAAATGTTAGAACTATTACTGTGAGTTTCCTTAAACCAAAGAAAAGCAGAGCACAGACTCCTGGGAAGGAGGGATAGAAGACTGGGGAACATGGAAATTTTAGGATGGAGAGTTTTCTGGCATACCTAGTAAAACTCATGGCACATCCTTTGAGAACTACATTTTTAAATTAACTTTATGCACCAAGATTCTAAAATCATAAAACTAATCCTAGAAAATCACTTAGTCCAAAACTTCATATTTTCCAGATGACAAAATTTGAAGCACAGAGAGGGAATTAGTCATCCAAGCAAATAGGAGGCTCTTTCTATTAAATCAAGAACAATAATTTAATATAGACATCATGAAGTAAAATACTTTAATACATGTGGAAGCTCATCTCTTTGTATTTATATATTTAAGCATGGAAACAAGAGAGAAGTAGAGTAAATTAGAAGACTGAGGCAGATAATATTTCCTCTGCCACAAACTAGTCCATGACAATGGTCAAATCACATCTCTCAGAGCTGATGGGAAATGAAGACTACAGTTACAGATAGATGTCAGTGGAGGGAGTTTCTTCTTGGGAATTTACCTGAAGCAATGAAATTATAATTCCCATCCCCCTACCATCTTCTTTCCCCCCATATCTCCTCTGCAAAAAAAAAAAAAATGCAATTGACTATATTGATGTTGCCTGTATTCTGAGAACCATTCAAAAAGATCAGGGCTGTTAACCATGACACATCCGTAGGATGACATATAGACCTGGAAAGAATCACATGATCCTCTCTCTAGAGTTAAAAGGGATCTTATGGGTCATCTAATTCAACTCTTTATTTTATATATAAGCAAATAGATTCAGAGTTTTACCCAAGTCTTTTGACTCCCAAATCTATAATCCTTTCTATAAAGCACTATGGGATATACAGAAAAAAATGAAATTGCTCCTGCCTTCAATGAGTAAGCTTACATTCTATTGAAATGATACATGTGCCTAGAAATGTTAACATAAAATAATTAGAGGAAGGACAAAAATATTAAAATTCTTGCTTTGTTGTTTGGGGGGGGAAGGTGGCAGTAAAACATTTTTGTCTATGAAAAAATGATCATGATTCTAAACAATATACATCTTCAGAAACCACAAAAGCACTTTCACACTTTCTTCCTTTATGCTTTTCTATATTTTGTATTATTTTTACAAATTGTATTATTTAATAGAGTTTTGGTTACATAGATCAATACAAAAACAAGTAATTATAAACTGAGGGGAAGTGATTTCTATGATCTATTTATGAACAACTTTATTTTCCATGCATCTTAGCCAAAACTCATTAATTTGGGTCTTACTTCTCAATGAGTAGATTATCCAGACCTTCAGGGGCTCTTCCTGTTAGTATCTTCAGTTCTGATTCTTTTGGGGAATTTTTACTTTCTTTTTTTTTAACATTATTTTATTTGGTCATTTTCCTACATTGTTCATTGGAAACAGATCATTTTCTTTTCCTCCCCCCCAAATCCCCCTTCCCTAGCCGACGCGAATTTGTCTGGGTATCACATGTGTCCTTGCTCTGAACCCATTTCCTTGTTGTTGGTATATGAATTAGGGGGCTCATTTAGCGTCTCTCCTCTATCATGTCCCCTCAACCTCTGTAGTCAAGCAGTTGCTTTTCCTCGGTGTTTTTACTCCCTCAGTTTGTCCTCTGCTTAAGGAGAGTTTAGTTTAGTTTTGTTTTTTTCTCGTACACCTCTGCAGGTTGTTCAGGGACACTGTAAAGCCATTACTGGAGAAGTCCATTATGTTCTCTTGTACCACAGTGTGTCAGTTCTCCTGGTTCTGCTCCTTTCGCTCTGCATCACTTCCTGGAGGTTGTTCCAGACTCCATGGAATTCCTCCCCTTTATTATTCCTTTGAGCACAATAGTATTCCATCACCAACATATACCACAATTTGTTCAGCCACTCCCCAATTGAAGGGCATCCCCTCAATTTCCAATTTTTGGCTACCACAAAGAGTGCAGCTATGAATATTCTTGCACAAGTATTTTTTCCTTATTATCTCTTTGGGGGTACAAACCCAGCAGTGCTATGGCTGGATGATAGGGCAGACAGTCTTTTATCGCCCTTTGGGCATAGTTCCAAATTGCCCTCCAGAATGGTTGGATCAATTCACAACTCCACCAGCAATGCATTAATGTCCCTACTTTGCAACATCCCCTCCAGCATTCATTACTTTACTTTGCTGTCATGTTGAACAATCTGCTAGGTGTGAGGTAATACCTCAAAGTTGTTTTGATTTGCATCTCTCTGATTTTAAGAGATCTAGAACACTTTTTCATGTGCTTATAAATAGTCTTGATTTCTTTCACTGAAAATTGCCTATTCATGTCCCTTGCCCATTTTTCAATTGGAGAATGGCTTGATTTTTTGTACAATTGGTTTAGCTCTTTATAGATTTGAGTAATTAGATCTTTGTCAGAGGTTTTTGTTGTGAATATTGTTTCCCAATTTGTTGCTTTCCTTCTAATTTTAGTTACATTTAGGTTTTGTACAAACAAAACCTTTTTAATTTGATGTAATCAAAATTATTTATTTTGCATTTTGTGACTTTTTCTAAGTCTTGCTTGGTTTTAAAATCTTTCCCTTCCAAAAGTTCTGACAGGTATACTATTCTGTGTTCACCTAATTTACTTATAGTTTCCTTCTTTATAGTCAAGTCATTCGTCCATTCTGAGTTTATCTTGGTGTAGGGTGTGAGGTGTTGATCCAAACCTAATCTCTCCCACACTGTCTTCCAATTTTCCCAGCAGTTTTTATCAAATACTGGATTTTTGTCCCAAAAGCTGGGGTCTTTGGGTTTGTCAAAGACTGTCTTATTGAGGTCATTTACGCCAAGTCTATTCCACTGATCCTCCTTTCTGTCTCTTAGCCAGTACCAAATTGTTTTGATGACCACTGCTTTGTAATATAGTTTGAGATCTGGTACTTCAAGGCCACCTTCCTTTGTATTTTTTTTTCATGATTTCCCTGGATATCCTTGATCCTTTATTCTTCCAAAAGAACTTTGTTATGGTTTTCTCTAATTCAGTAAAATAGTTTTTTGGTAGTTCAATGGTTATGGCACTAAATAGATAGATGAGTTTGGGTAGAATGGTCATTTTTATTAAGTTAGCTCGTCCCACCCATGAGCAATCAATGTTTTTCCAATTGTTTAGATCTAGTTTTAATTGTGTGGAGAGTGTTTTGTAGTTGTGTTCATATAGTTCCTGTGTTTGTCTCGGCAGATAGATTCCTAAGTATTTTATATTGTCTCCGGTGGCTTTAATGGAATTTCTCTTTCTAATTCTTGTTGCTGACCTGGGTTGGAGATATATAGAAATGCTGATGACTTATGTGGGTTTATTTTGTATCCTGCAACTTTTCTAAAGTTATTGATTTTTTCGATTAGCTTTTTGGTTGATTCCCTAGGATTCTTTAAGTAAATCATCATATCATCCGCAAAGAGTGACAGCTTGGTCTCCTCATTGCCAATTTTAATACCTTCAATTTCTTTTTCTTCTCTAATTGCTACTGTTAGTGTTTCTAGTTTCTAGTGGTTTATTTCTTTCCTTTTTTTAATTAGACTGACTAGTATTTTGTCTATTTTATTTGTTTTTTCAAAGTACCAGCTTCTAGTCTTATTAAATCAATAGTTCTTTGACTTTCAATTTTATTAATTTCTCCTTTGATTTTTAGGATCTCTAATTTAGTCTTCATCTGAGGATTTTTAATTTGTTCACTTTCTAGTTTTTTTTAATTTGCATGCCCAATTCATTAACCTCTGCCCTTCTTAATTTGTTTATATATGAACTCAAGGATATAAATTTCCCCCTGAGTACTGCTTTGGCTGCATCCCATAGGTTCTGAAAGGATGTCTCACCATTGTCATTTTCTTCAATGAAGTTATTAATTGTTTCTATGATTTGTTCTTTAACTAGCTGGTTTTGGAGAATCATATTGTTTAATTTCCAATTAATTTTTGATTTATCTATCCATGTACCCTTACTAATTATTATTTTTATTGCACTGTGGTCTGAGAAGGTTGCATTTATTATTTCTACCCTTTTGCACTTGTTTGCAATGATTTTGTGCCCTAGTACATGGTCAATTTTTGTGAATGTACCATGTACTGCTAAAAAGAAGGTGTATTCCTTTTTGTCCCTATTTATTTTTCTCCATATGTCTACTAACTCTAATTTTTCTAAGATTTCATTTGCTTCTCTCACCTCTTTCTTATTTATTTTTTTAATTTGATTTATCTAGTTCTGATAGGGGAAGGTTCAGATCTCCCACTAGTATAGTTTTTCTATCTATTTCATCCTTGAGCTCCTCTAGTTTCTCCTTTAAAAATTTGGATGCTCTGCCATTTGGTGCATACATATTGAGTACAGATATTTCTGGTTTATCGTTTGCTGATCTCTCCCCCTCTGTTCCATTTGCTGAGTAGTAGCTGTCTATTGTAGTTTCTTCTTTTTCTATTGTTTGCTCAAATTCACCCCTTCTTTACTCCCCATATTTGTCTGTGCTCTTGTTCCTCTCATTTTCTTTGTTTTTTGGGGACTTCTATCAGTCTCCCCTCTTGGAGCTTTAACAGAAGATCTCTTGGTGTAGTCTCTGGGGGAGGGCTGTTGGGGGTTTGGGCTTCCCTGTCCTCTGGAGTCTTTTGATTGGCTTAAAATCCAGCAGTCAATGAGGATGGGTGGGGAGCCTGGGCTTCCCTGTGTTCTGGAGACTTTTGATGGGATTAGATTCAGCTGGTTCTTTCAGAAGACTCTGCTCTCTAAGGGGGGAGGGGTTGTGGCCTCCCTGGGCTCTGAGGGCTCCTGATGGGATTAGGTTCAGCTTGTTTGTACTGAATGAGCCCTAAAGCAAAAAACCTCCTCCTCCACAATCTGTGTTGAATGCCCAGAGACTGGCCCAGGTTGCTTTCAAGGTAAGCTCTTCAGAGCAACCCCTTTGCTGGCCCTAAGATTTCTCTCCTTTCAGTAGCTCTGAGGGCTCCTGATGGGATTGGGTTCACCTGGTTCCCTAAAGCTGGGACCTCCCTTGAGACTCAGTTGGAAGGACCCAGCCAGGGATCTACAGGCTTCCCCCTTCTCTCTATGTTTCCCTGCCATCTGTGTTGCGTCCCCGGAGACTGGCTCAGGTTGCTTTCAAGGTGAGTCCTTCAAAATAGCCAGCCCTGGGGCCCTTTTGCCGACCCTGAAGTTCCCGCTACTGCAGGCTCAGCATTCTGGGTTGGGGGGATGGGTCCTGGGACCTTCCTTCTGCCTGCCCCTTAGATCCGAGTGATCTAGGGTTTTGGCTTTTGGGGGGTCATACCTTTTGATCCAGATCCGGGAAGAGGGTTCCCCGGGTCTGTCCTGTTGTTCAGCTTGAATTTCCATGTCCTAAGAGCTCTCAGTTTGCGATAGGTAAGGAAGGGTTTCTGAGGTCTGAATTTTCGTAGCTTCTAAGCCACCATCTTGACCTGAACGGAACTTTTACTTTCTATTGACATTTGCCCCAGAAAATGACCAGAAGAAATGAAAAAAGCTTGTCACCAGCTACAGTATATGAGAAGATTAAATTTATTTCCTAAAATAAAGTTTCTGTGGATTGTTTCTGAATTTAATTTACCAGTTATACCCCTTTCCCTGATTAATCAAGTTAATGAAGAATTGAGTATATAGTTTTGCTAGGAGCTTGATTTCAAATTCCTTTCCCAGGCAAAAACCTTAATTGGGAAGTTGTTTGAATAAAAAAAAAACTAAATGAAAAAAATCTGAGGAGTAATTAGATAATAACAAATACACACTAGTACCACATCTTGAAAGAGAAGGGCCTCAGGAATTCTGAACGGTTAGGCACTTCTAGCTATGAGAGTTATTCATCTTTTTATATAATTTCATTGTTGTTCTAGTATCATGAGGATGTTCATTATAAAAGTGAGATGTTACAGATTATGGGACTAAATGAGACATCACAGATAATGACCTAAATGTTAAAACCTCATTGCTCATAAGAACAGGTCAATAATACATAACATAATACATTAGCACAATGAGAATTATTTAACTGTTTCCAGACTTACTTGTATAATCAGCAACAATGTCAAATAAAGGATAGAAACTAATACTGAAATTGTCACAATATAATGACAAAAAGTAATTCTGATTTTTTTTCAGAACTCAAAAGAGAGTTAATTTCATAGTAACTATACAAAAGTAATTATGTATATATTTGTTATGGCACCATTTTCCAATTAAAACACATTTTACAAAAAATAATCATTGTTGACTTTTTTAGTGAGAATATTTGACAGTTACAAATTAGAACTGGAAAGGACTTTGGGCATCATTTAACCCATTTCTTTCATGAGATACCACACTAGGTTTGGAGTCAGAAAGAAATGAATTCAAATTCTGCCTCCAATACTTACTAGCTACTATAATAGATAGTAATTCTGAGGGTGTATATTGATTGATACTGGATGACTAATGGATCAAGTTTGTCTACCCTCCTCCCTCAATGCCTCCCATTTCCTCCCTCCTCAAAAGCCTCAGAGGAAATACTCTTTTTCTCTTCTTTTCTATAGTAAGGGTTTATTTGGGGAAAACAGGAAAGGATGGAGAATAAGGTAAGAGGGTTAGGTTTCCCTATTCTTTAAAATGAGGGTTAGAAGGATATTGAGGCAATGGCAATCAGTCACTAGCAGGGACAGTCAGAGAGTTAGGAGGACAATTGTCTGTCTTCTTTCTTCTTTCTTCTAACCAGCCAGGTAACCTCAGTCAGTCAGCAAAAGCTTCAGGGTCTTCACCATCAGCCACAAGCAGCCAAAACTTAGTCCAAAACCCAGAAACCCCAGCTTCTTCTATACCACTCTGTCAGAAGCCAAAGGATCCAGTCCAGTTTAGCTGTTAACTGTCTTTCCCGGTAACATCCCAAAAGGAATGTTCCTTTTTGACTGACAGGTGATGTCCTTTGCATGCATATATATTCTCTATTTTACACTACATAATCCTATCAGTCAGTCAATGAACATTTTTCAGTCAGACACTATGCTAAGCCTGGAGATACAAAACAAAAAACAAAAAAACAAAAACGGTTCCAGCTCTTTAGGGTCTCAAAATTTAATAGGAGATCGAACAAGCAAATAAATATATATAACCAAGTTATATTCAGGATAAAAAGGAAATACTTAAAAGAGAGAAGGCACTAGAATTAAGGCAATTAGAAAGATTTCCTTAATCTGTCTGAGTCTTAGTTTTCCTCAGCTATAAAATGAAAAAATAACCTTTATGATATCTAGTAGGATTGTTGGGAGGCTCAAAAAGGATAAAGCATATGTACCTGGGCTTTCACTTAAATCTGGGGCATTTTGTGAAATGCTTCTTCATTTATGGAAGAAGATATGATAACTAATTAGTTCAAAGACTGTTGACTAAAGCAGCAGACCAAGATAAAGAACAGAGTGGATGCTAGAATGAAGATATATTTCCATACTCTAATTGAGACCAACTCTTTCTAGGAAAAAGAGAGGGGCAGAGGAGAGAGAAAGAAGGAAGGAAGAGGAAAGAGGGAGGAAAGAGAAAACAAAAAAAAACAGAGGTGAGAAAGGAGTGAGAAAGAAAAAGAGAGAAATCTTTTGGAATCTCCATATATCCCTGATTCCCAGTGGAATTTCCCCTTGAATGAGATGAAGGCATTTCTCTAGGTTTGAGCTGAGACTTCTTACTCTCAATTGCAAAGCTCATTCACTATTGTGTCTTTTTCTTCAAAACTCTAATTCATAAAACTTCTCTAACTTATATTCATGATGGCCTTTAATGTAACCAGAATCTGATGGAAAGGAGCCTAGCTAGTGGGTGTAAGATTGCAACAGCCCTTCCTCCTTAAGAATGACCAAAGACAATTTGGAATTCTGCACAAATGGCTTTAAAAAGAATGCATATCCTTTGATCCAGCAATACTACTACTAGGTTTGTACCCCAAAGAGATAATAATGAAAAATGATTGTACAAAAATATTCATAGCAGTACTTTTGTGGTGGCAAGAAAATTGGAAAATGAGGGGGTGTCCCTTGATTAGAGAATGGCTGAAAAAACTGTGGTATATGATGATGGAATACAATTGTACAATAAGGAACTGCTTGATTTTCATATGAGCTCAAAAGACCTCCATGAACTGATGCAGAGAGAAATGAGCAGAACCAGGAAAACACTGAATACCAGAGACTGAAATATTGTGGGATGATCATATGTAACTGACTTTGCTCCTGATAGCAATGCAATGATCCAGGACAATTCTGAGGGACTTATGAGAAAGATGCTATTCACATTAAGAGAAAAAACTGTGGGAGTAGAAATGCAAAAGGAAAGCATTTGATTTTTCACTTGTTTATGAGTATTTGATGTGGGGTTTGTATTTTTAAAAGATTATTAGTGAAGAACCAACTCAGGAACCTACTTTCTCCCCTCCCTGTCCCCCTCACTCATAGACCTGTCACTCCCCCTCCTGACATATGCCAGGAGCCAATAACAACCCCAGCCCCAGAAATTCCAGCCAAGTTCCTGTTCACTCCCCTCTCCCCAGGAATTCCTGTGCACTCCCCCTACCACAGAAGTTCCTGGTCACTTCAGTTTATAAAAGGACCTTTCAATCCCCAGAATCAGGGCTTGAGTCATCTTAGAGTGGTGAGCCCAAGCTGCAATTTGTTTAATAAACTCCCTCTTGTGTGTTACATTGTTGGTCATTTGATCCTTGGGATCAATTGACTGGGTACTTCAATTACAAAAATGGACAATATGGAAATAGGTATTGAGTGACTATATATATATAATCCAGTGGAATTGCTTGTCATCACTGGGAGGGGGGAGGGAAAAAAGAGAGTGAAAGATCATGAATCATGTAACCATTGAAAAATACTTAAAGTTAAAAAAAAATTTTTTTAAGAAGAATGGCGAAATCATTTGTTCTGAACTAAAATTGTATTCCTAGACCAGCAATATTTAAGGGAAAAGATAATTATAATTCTAGTCTGGAACCCCTCTCTGAGACTGATAAAAAGGGTACCAAACCTTTTTAATCTTCCTTATTCCTTTCTGCTCCTCCTCCCCACTCAGAGTATGCTGGGTAGGCAGTTTACAGGCTGGAATTAGCCCTAACTTCATATCCTTTTATGCCTCCCTACAAGTCACGTGTCAATGCATCATTTAGACAACCCATCTGGATAGATAGACATAGATAAGGATATTACATGGGCATACACACATTATGAAATAAAATACTTGAAGCCCTTAGTTTTTATTAGGGACACTAAGTATTCTATTATTATTATTGATAAAATCAGGACCTTTGATTTCTTTGGTATAAGGAACTCTTGGATGAGGAACCTCACCAGTGCAGGCTGGCATGATTGCTGATTCTTAGGGTCTTAGAGAATTGTCTGAGACACAGAAAGGTTAAATGAAAAAAATTAAATAAAAGGCTAAATGAAAAACCCTGAAAGGTTAAATGAGCCACTCAAGGTCACATAGTCAGTAAATGTCAGAGATGGGACTTGAACTCAAGTCTTCCTAGCTCCAAGGCCAGATCTCTATCCAGTATAACATAAAGCCTCTTTTTATCAGAGTCAACTCAGTAGCACAGCAGAGAAAGACTAGAGTCAGGAAAGTCTGAGTTCAAATCCAGCCTCAGACACTTACCAGCTGTGTGACCTTGAGCAGGTTATTTAACTTCTGTTTGCCTTTGTTTCCTCAACCATAAAATGGAGATACTAATAGTACCTTTCTCCTAGGATTGTTGTGAGGATCAACTACTTGGCACATAGTAGATTCTATGGAAATACTAGCTATCATCATCATCATCATCAAAGATAAGAAAAAAAAGAGTACATGAGGGGTTAAGTGGCTTCTCTGAGTTCATATAACCAATACATTGCAAGTAAAAATTGAAATACAGATATTTGGCCTCTACATTTTCCATTGTATCAAACTATTATACACACACACACACACACACACACACACACACACACATAAAAAAATACAGTTCTCTTTCCCACACACACCTGAGTATTTCCCAACTTTCTTTGTATTGGTGTGTACCAGCATTTGTGGTTGCTATAGAGTTGGTGAGAAGTTGGATAAAATGGTTAGTGACTCTACTTACCTGTGTTTTTACTTTATATTTGTTCTTTTTCTGATCCCCTTTCTCTCTAGATACTCCCTCTCATGTCCGCTCATCAGAGGAATGACTTTCCTCTCAAACTGGACCCATGAAAATGATAAGGACTTGCTACAAAATCTGCCCAGACACTACTAGATCCATTCACCTAGAAAAATCTCAGTAAAATGTATTCTCTGTGATGCTATGTGACCCTGGTCAAATTACTTAACCCTGTTTGCCTCAGTTCCTCATCTATAAAATAAGAAAGAAGGAAATGGCAAACCACTCCAGTATCTCTATAAAGAAAGTCTCTAATCAGGTCACAAAAAGTCAGACACAATTGAAAAACAACTGTACAAGAACATGCCCTGGAAAGTTATAAAAATGAATCTATAATTTTTTTTACTTTGGGTTCTCAACCAGATGGTCTGGCAAAATGCTAGTATTAAATCTTTTTTTTTTCCCTCAGACTCCCCAGTCACCCATTTCAATACTACATTTTAATAATAGTACACATCATCTAGCAAAGCAGGTAGTTAAATGTTTTACCACAACACTTTCTGACTTAAGAGACAAAGCAAACATCTGAATACAAAAGAGTAAACAGATTTTTTGGAAAGAAAAGTTAAGTCTTCCATACCCAGGAGAAACTTCAAATTCAAAACCTTGGACTTGCCTTCTTAATGAGGTAATAATGTCCTTCCACCCACAGCCCAGATATTTTTCAGCAATGATCCACCTCAATGGGTCCCACCCCCACATAGCTTGGAAACAGAATCCACATTGGCAACATTATTGCTGAAGTTACGCTTTCATGAAACCACACCTTCACATCTCTTCTTTCATCTCCTTCTCTTCCAAAGAATGAGGAAATCATCTGAGTCTAAATTAATCCCTTCACAAATCCAATGGTAAAAGTCAGAAATTCCCATGGCTCAAAGAAGAGAAACTGGGAAATTTCTTCCCCAAACTAGCAAGTATCCATCTCTATCAACCTGATCTACTTGGCCACACTTAAAAGAATCATAGCCAGGACAGTGGAAACTCCATCATATTAGTTCAGTATTTAGATAAATACTTTCATTTATTTGGTAGATTTAACATCCCTACATTTCCAATACCCATCAAAATTTAAAGACAAATGAACCAGAGCAATATAGATACTTTTGATGTGCCAGAAACACTTATGCCTGCACTCTTTAAGCAAATCATTTTTTAAATTGCATTTTATTTTTATTGTGAATGTAATCAGTAACAAACACAAACATTTTACTATGTAAAGAGAAAAAAAGTCTTATGGAAGGGACTGTGAGCTTTTAATGTAGAGTTGGAGGGAGGACTTCTATTTCCAAACTTCCTCTACAGGAATTCTCTTTAACAATAAAATCAAAGGTCTAATTCATATCCTTTTTACATATTAAATTTAACAAGTGCTCATGAAACTGATTTATTTGTTTATATCCCATTTTTTCATTTTTTTTATTTTTCCTTTGTTTAAGAACATTTTAAAAATGTTTTATTGATGGTGTTGATCTAGAATCATGATGGTGAGCCTATGGAATGTGTGCCAAAGATGGCACACAGAGACCTCTCTGTGGGCACATGTGTTGTTGCCTACTAGAGTTAGTTTCTAGAAAGACAGAGACTTGGGTGGAGCTGCTCCTTTCCCCCCTCTACACCATGCCTCCTCACCCCTCTACCCAGCAGTCCAATGGAAACATTCCCTCCCCTGAATGGAGCACCCAGGCCACTCCCCTCTCTCCCTCCCCTGTCTGGAGTAAGAGGAGGGACATTAGGGAGGGGAAGGTTCACCATCATTGATTTAGGACTACCCACTTGCTTTCCACTCCCATGCCTCAAAGTAGAAATCCTTCCTTATTCAATAACAAGTATATATATACTCTAGCCAAAAAAAAAAATTCATGGTTTATTAAGGTCTAAGTTGGTGATGGCAAATCTGTTAGAGACTGAGTGCCCAAACTGCAACCTTGACACTGCATACAAGTAACCCTCTTACCCCAGACAGGGGAGAAAGGAAGCACTCCCATTGGGTTACTGGGCAGAGGCATGGGTCATGTAAGAAATATTCTCAGGCACAATGGAGAGGGGGAGGGAAGCAGCTTCCTCTGGCACATGTGCCATAGGTTCACCAACATGGATCTAAGTGATAGAAAAGCTGTGGGAAATAGCTAAAATGTTTTGGATTAGGATTTTTTTAAAACTCAGTAATGCAGAATGGTGAGCTGAAATTTAAATGCTCAGGTTTAATAGAAATAAATGCTAAGTCCTGTATTTATTGACATTAGAAAGAATAACAGCATGTGTACAGGATGGGGGAAAATCTGAATTAATAACCATTCATTTGAAAAAGATCTGTGGATTTGAGTGAAATATAAATACATTCTGGTGTGGAAATAACCTTGATCTTGGAAATGGTATGGCAGCAGAACATAATCACTAGCAGATTCTATCAAGATAGAAAAGTTTCTAAGTTAACAGATTGTGTATGCTATTCAAAATGCTTATTGTGAGCAAAATGGACCCAGAGTAATGAATTATTTGGTCATGGCAATTCGTTAAGCAAGTAAAAATATAAAATGACTCTCAGGTCTATTCATCCCCCTTGTTATTTCCACAGTGACAATAGCAGAGTAGTAGGAAAAGAGGCAAAAAATGGTAGCAATCACATAATTCTTAAATGACCCATAAACATTCACCTAACTTGATATTCATAATAGTCTACAATATCCATATGTGTGTGTGTATTCTAACTAAAGATAAGATCAAAATTCAGCATAAATGGTGAAGGGATATAAACAGGCAATTCTCAAGGAAATAAATCCAAGCTAGATGGGGGGGGGGGAGGGGAATGGTCCAAATTACCAATAATTAAAGAACTCTGATGGTCCACCACACATTCAATCTCATATTTGGGAAAGTTAGCCAAAAAAATAAAAATTATACATTTTAGAAGTGGTGTTGGAAAGTAGGAGCATTAATATACTGTTGGTGGAGCTATGAATTGGTATAGCTATTCTAAGGAACAACTTGGAATGTTTCAAAAGTCAATAAATTATTTATGCCCTTTGAATCAACTATACATGTAGGAGTCCTATATCTCAAAGACATCATAGAAAGAGGAAAAAAGCCCATATGCACAAAAATATTTAAAGTAGCCTTTTCTGTAACTGTAGCATCTGGAATGTAAGCCAAAAAAGAAAATGAGGCCATTTCTCTGAGTAGAACATCATTGATTAATAGGGATGTGTGATTTATTAATAAAGGATAGGTCAATCATGCATAGTTCTGTGCAGAAAGATGTTTGGTGAGGTACGAAACTGTCTTTTACATGAAAGGTGTATTTTCTTTCTGATTGATCTAATGGTACTGCATTTGGACCTCCAATGGCAGTGCCAATGGGTGTCTAATTTTTTTCCCCACAACATTTTATTTATTTATTTTTAAATATTTTTCCATGGTTACATGATTCATGTTCTCTCCATTCCCTCTTCTCTCACCACTTCTGGAGATGACAAGCAATTCCACTGGTTTATACATATCTTTTTACTCAAAACCTAGTTCCATATTATTCATATTTGTAATAGAGTAATCTTTTAAAAACCATAACCCCAAATCATATACCCATATAAACAAATGACAAATCACATATTTTCTTTCTATATGGGTTTCTATTCCCATAGTTCTTTCTCTATGACATGGGCACTGTACCCCCACAAACTCAGGGAAACTCCCTTGCTCCCTTACATCCTCATGACTCTGAGCCTAAAAACATCCAATGACCCCTCTAGGGTCCTGAGATGATTGTCCTCCTTTGATCAGGCTACATCTCAGATATCTGTTTGTTTCCTAAAACTAAGGAATCTTTATGTCCCCAGGCAGACACCAGTCAGATGATCATCCCACCTCATGCCTGAGTGACTAACACTCTCTGTTGTAAAAAGTATAAAATCCCCAGAACTTATGTCATCTGGAGGACAGTTTTTCCATCCATGCTGTCCTCCCAAGGAACTGCTCCCCATCTTGCTGTTCCACCTTGCTATCCTCCTGGCCATTCTCAACATTGCCTCCTAAATTAATAAATTTCTTTTTTTGCTTTTAAGCTTTTAAGAAAGGAAGGAAGGAAGGAAGGAAGGAAGGAAGGAAGGAAGGAAGGAAGGAAGAAAGGAAGGAAGGAAGGAAGGAAGAAAGGAAGAAAGGAAGAAAGAAAGAAAGAAAGAAAGAAAGAAAGAAAGAAAGAAAGAAAGAAAGAAAGAAAGAAAGAAAGAAAGAAAGAAAGAAAGAAAGAAAGAAAGAAAGAAAGAAAGAAAGAAAGAAAGAAAGAAAGAAAGAAAGAAAGAAAGAAAGAAAGAAAGAAAGAAAGAAAGAAAGAATTTACATCAAATATTTCTGATAATCTGATAAACTGTTGTAGGGTGTATGTTATGGGGGTGCAAATGTGTAACCCTGGGGTTCGGGAAGGATACCTTTTGCAAGACTCCAAAAAAGAGAAATTTATTAATTTAGGAGGTAATGTTGAGAATGGCCAGGAGGATAACAAGGTGGAACAGCAAGATGGGGAGCAGTTCCTTGGGAGGACAGCATGGATGGAAAGGCTGTCCCTCCAGAGGACATCAGTTCTGAGAATTTTATACTTTTTACAACAGAGAGTATTAGTCACTCCAGCATTTGGTCAGGTGGGGTGGTCATCTGACTGGGGTCTGCCTGGAGGCATAAAGATTCCTCAATAAATGGATATCTTGAGATGTAGCCTGATAGGATCGAGGTGTAGCCTGGAGGTGCATCTCTCTGTCCATAATAGTTTGCCTGAGTTTCTGGGGGTACAATGCCCATGTCATCTCCCCCCCCTCTCCAAATATGTAAGGGAAAAGGGGAGATGGTCTCAGTCTTCTGTAACTTTTTCAGAGCTGAGAATGGGCATAGAGTTGTCCCTGCCTAATGTTAGGAGAGAGAGGTATTGACTGTAGGCCATGTCCAGAGCATCAGATTGGGATGGTTGCTGAGGTTATGGTGGCATCTGGCATCTGGGTGGCTCCCATGAGTGCTTTTACCCTAGAAGCAACTAGAGAGATGACAAGGTTACAAATGCAAGGTCCACATATCCAACAGGGGAGTAGCCAAAATTGGAGTGGTTGCAAATCTCCTTAAAGCCTCAGATCTTGGGTATGCAGCAGAGGCACTGAGACCTTGGGCTAGAGGCCTGGGGTTCTCTCCACTGTGGGGGTGCTTCACACAAACCCAACAGTCAGAGAGGACTACTTTGACTACTGCTTTCCCAAGTTGATTCAAAGAATTATATGTCCAGCTGGCTGGGTATGCATGATTTAAAACATAGGATAAGACCCAAAAATTTAAGGAAAGAAATAGTTATGGTCAGGTCAAGAGCTAAAATAAAAGGGGTTAAGATAACAGGGAGAGAAAGGCTGTGGGCACAGGGTTTTAGGGACATGTCCTAAGTGAATGCCTGGGTCCTAGGTAGCTGTGAACCTACTTGGAGATGTGAAGGATATGTCCAGTGACTGCTTCCCTTGATTGGCAGACAGGTCACAAGGGGGAGAGTCAGCCCCTAAGATAGAAGTGTAGAAACCAGAATTGGGGCAAACACTAGAACACCAGATAGAAACAGAGGAAATTAGTAGATAGCAATTGGCATTATACAGTTTCATTTGGGCATTTAGCCAACAGACTTTATCTTCAGAAATCGTCTTCTGATAGGAATAGATCCCTTTACGAAATCGGATTCCTGAGTTGTTTGCAGAGTTGATATGTGATGTTTCTGTTAAAGAATATCCTTTTGCAAAGTACACATTAACTATAACATCTATAAACACTTGAGTAACAATATTTTACAGATGAATTTCTTTACCCCAGATTCTGGGGAAAATTCAAGAAAGCTTTGAGCTATATTTCCAAGCTTAAGATCCAAACTTCATTTAAGGCTGCAAATACAAGCCATCAATTAATAAACTTCACCTACTTCTCAAAGTATGTTCCCTAACAATTTGAGAATTTTCAATTATTAACCTAATAGGTTGTTTGGGGAAATGGAAACTTTAATTTGACAATTTGCATTATGTGCTGATTATGGGAATTTGTTGCGAAGGAAAAAGGCCCAAAAGCAATTGGGCACTGAGAAGGCCCCAAAGTCTGAGTTAAAACACCTGAAGCTACCCTTCTTCACTCATGTACATACAAAGTAAATGACTTGTTGTAATCTGGAATACCTAGAGTGGGGGCAGACAGGATAGCCTTTTTTCGATCTGATAAAGCTGACAGGTGTTCTGGTTCTTATTTTAGGGGCTCAGAGACTGAATCCTTGTTAGTGCTATAAGGGGTTTAGTAATTTCCCCATAGCAAGAAATCCATTGTCTACAGAACCCTGTTGCTCCCAAAATTGCTCTCAACTGTTTCTTAGTGGTAGGAGCACTTAAATTTTGAATATTCTCAATTTGTTTGGGAGAAATAAAGCGGGCACCTGCGGTCAGGATGAACCCCAAATATTCTACTTTAGGGAGGCACCACTGAACCTTATCCTTCGAGATCTTATGTCCTCTTTTGTGCAATTCCAAAAGGAGGTGTTTGCTATCTTCCTGACATGCTTCTACATTTGTTGAAGCCAAGAGTAGATCATCTACATATTTGATTAATTTGCTGTTTTTAAATTTTAAATTATCTGTATCTTGGCTTAAAATTTGCACAAATAAGCTCGGGCTGTCTATGAAACCTTGTGGCAGACAACTCTAGGCGTACTTATGGCCCTGCCAGGTAAAAGCAAAGATATGCCTGGAGTTCTCATGTATGGGTATGGAAAAGAAGGCTGAGCACAAGTCTACTACTGTAAAGTACGTAGCTGTGCTAAGAATAGAAGAAATAATAGTATTGATGTTGGAAACTATGGAGTGTCTCTTTATAACATGATTGTTCACAGCCCTCAAATCCTGTACAAATTGATAGAGGTGTTTGCCATCAGGCCCACTTTTGGGTTTTTTAATGGGCGGGATGAGAGTGTTGTATTCATATTTACAAAGGATTATTATTCCCTGTGCAATTAATGAGTTAATTACTGGGGTAATTCTCTCAATTGCCTCTTTTGAGAGGGGATACTGAGGAATGGAAGGAGGTGGGCTAGATTTAGTTTTTATCTGTACAGGAACAGCCGATTTAAGTAATCCTACATCGGAAGATGTGGCCCAAAGAGACATCAGTATATCTTCAGGTATTGCAAAGGTGGGATGCTCTTTTTCTTCCTGGCTCTCTGAGAGAATTACAGGGAGTAAATTTAAAGATTCCTCTGGTACTTCCAATGATAAGGAACCATCTGGGGAGCAAGTTATTATGGCTCTGAGTTCGCATAGAAGGTCCCTCCCCAGAAAATTTAGAGGGGAGTCAGGCATCAAAAGGAAAGAGTGTTGTACCTCTAGGGGCCCTACAGACACCATTCTAGGGGAAAGTCTTTTAACCCTTTGGGGTATTCCTGACACTCCCATTACATTCTCTGAGCCAACAGAATAACAATGTAAATCAGGTGTTCTCTTTAATACAGACCAGGAAACTCCAGTGTCTAAAAGACAATCATAATAGGTGTTACCCACCTTTAAAGTAACATGGGGTTCATTAGTATGGGGGGTAGTGGATAGGGACAACATGTAATAGGATATCAGGGTCCAGAAAATCAAAGGTTGTAGCCTCTGATTCCTGTGCCCCAGCCCCCACCCCTCCCTGACACCTTCATTGTGTTTGGGAAGTTCCTTGGGCACCCCCCTGAGGGACATTAGAACCTCTAGTATTTTTTTGGACGAGCACCACTTAAGTTATATTGTTGTGGAGTCATTTGGTTTGAGTTATCATTTTCCCAATATCTATTCCTATAGTTATCATTTCTAAAATTGTGATTTCCATTATCATAATTATAGCTATTTCTTTAATCATCACTTCTGTAGTTGTTATTGAACTGCGTATTCCTTCCAATAATCTTGAGAAAAACTCTACACTCTACCATTCTATGGCCCTTCTTCCCACAGAAGTGACAGGTAATGGATTGATAATTAGATTTCTGGAGGGGATCAAGTGCCATTGTTTGAGTATCATGCCCTCTTTCCAGTTTTCCAATCTTATCTGTTAAAAATGTCAATTGTTTTTATATTGTTTCTATGATATCGTTATTCTCTTCCTCCTTTTCTTTGTTTCCCTTTATAACATATAAACATATAAAGCTGTTTTCCGCAATTCTTCAAGGTCCATCTCTGGCCATCTTGGGCAATGTGTTCTAAAATAATCTCTAATCACTTTGCAAGAGTTAGTGACAAAGTGCTTTTTAATTGTTCTTAAGCTATTTTCGTTAGGTAGGTCAAAATCCAGGTATCTACCCCCAAACTCAATTATTCTATCCATGTATCTGGAGGGTATTTCTTCCTCATTCTGCTTATTATTTTCAAATTCTGTCCACTTATCTGCACTGTCTGCACATTCCTTCATTGCTGTTAGGATGGCCTCTCTACAACGGTATAATTTTAAAAGATCCTCAAAGTCATTATAGTCCCATTCGGGATCCTGAGATGGCCAATGTGCTGCATTACGACCCCAGGTTTTGTTGACATGAGCAATAATTTTATTTTTCTCACATTCAGTTAAAAAAGCCTGTAGCAAGTTTTCAATGTCTTTGTAAGATCGATTATACTGAAAATATATGTCTGTCATCTTTTTTTGTTAATAGAAAGGGATATTGTTCATATGTGGGAACATTTCATGTAAATTCATTTATTTCTTGGGGAGTAAACGGTATATTGTGCCTTAAAGTCACCACATCCCCATTCTGTCCTATTTCAGGTACTTCTCTTAAAGGAAATAGGCCTCTAGTTGAATTTTGTACCTGTAGGTCAGTTCAACTAGGACAATTTTCTCTAGGAGGACGAGATCTCCTTTGGGCTGGAATTTGGTTTTCTGTAGGAGAAGGAACATGAAAAACTGGGCTTGCAGGGGAAGGGTTTTGGGGATGAAATTCAGTCAAAATTTGCACTACGCAAGAGAAGCAGTCTGTTAACTAAGCTAGAGGGAAGATGTTTTCCATCTCTATTTCAGGAAAGGAAATTTCCTCATTCAAAGGTTCAGAAACAGGTCTGTTTATGGTAGGATGGTTGTTTGACAATTGATCCTGTAAGAAACATTTTAGTTTTTCTAATTGGACTTGCATGTTCCCTTGCATTTTATCCTCAATTTTTTTGGTGTTTTTCTGAATTTCAGCTTCAAATGATTTTTTATTAGCATCTCTAAACACAGTATTGAGGAATACAAAAATGACATTACCTATTAATATAAAAAATTGGAGGTATGCTGTATTCCTCAATGTCCCTAATTCTTCAACTGCCATATAAATGTCGAAGAATGTAGTATTAATTTTTATATATATATTTTGTAATTATTTTCCAATGGTCTTCACAAAACATGTTGGAAACAAGACAAAGCCAGAACTTTCTACAGGTTTTTCCCACTCCTAATCTAGGCAGTTGTTCCCTAAGGGAAAGGAGATTTTAGAAACAGCTCTCCCAGCCAGGACCTTAGGGCCCTGTTGCTAAGATTTAAAACAGCTGTGTTCTATCTAATTTAAGGAGAGGAGAAAAGAAAATCAAAATCCAAATTTACTTACCTGTATAGCTGTTCAAAATAAGCTATTAAAAAATAGTCACAGTAGAAAAAAGTTTAGGAAAGTTAAGAAGATTGAGGATATTTCGTCACACCGACATGGTTAGCCAAAAACTGTAACAGTTAAAATTATAGTTGAGACTGAAAAAAATCTAAATTTAAATGGTCTCCTAGGGAAATCCCAAATAATAAAATACCTAAGTCAGCTGCCAAATTTTTATGGTGATTTAATTACAACAGGAGGAAGAAAATATTAGAGGGAGAGAGAGAGGGAGAGAAGGAAAGTAGTTTAACTCAGAACCACTCTGGCTTAGGCTGAACCAAAGCCGGGTGTTAAGGCCTTGGAGAGCCAAGGCAGGGAAAGGGGTCAGTCCTTATCACTCATGTGACTGGTCTGAAGGAAAGCAGTCTGCGGGGCTCCTCCAAGCTCAAGCTCCAGGATCAAACTGAACTCTAGCTTTCCCCACAGGAAGTCCTGAGAACTTCTGAGGCTGTTCTCTACCTCACTTCCTGTGTCTCACATGTACCAATGGTGGCTCAAGCTTGACTTAGGACCACCCAGAGGTCTGTCCTTTTTTTGCACATGTCTGTTGAAGGCCATTTTCTCAAATAATTAAATCTTTAGTTTGATGCAGCCCTTCCTAATTTTGTTACACTGAGAAGGGTGGAGAATGTGGGTTTCCAAGACCTAATTCTGTTATTCCAAGTATCTCTATTGTTATTGATTAGGAAATAGCTAAATCAGATCTTCTAAAGAATGGTCTGATTAGGGTGGAATAGTTTTGAAATTCACAACTCCTAACAGAGAAGCAATGGATTTAAAATGTGGAAAGCAGAATGGTCTCCAAGGAACCAGTCTCTCCAAAAACCAAGAAAGTGCTGAAACCAGACCATGTTGGTCTCTTCTTTTATACTTCTTTTTCCATGTCATTTCCTGTCTCTTCCCCTCTTCACAGAAACCAATTGCAGTCTTTCAATTTGCCTAGCACTGCCCAGGGTTGGGTAGTGCCCTTTGGAGGTGAGAGTTTTCTCTAGCAAGTGACTCCTGAATTCACTTGAGTATTAAGTAGGGGTATTTTTAAGTTCTTGATTTGATTAAATAAAAATAGACAAAGGGATAGTTAATTCTATCTTCACAACCTTCTCAGCTTACAATTCCTTCTGAACTTCTTATCTGTATAAATCTTATATGTGTCATCTTGTACATCATCTGTAATTGGCCTTCAGTCTTATAAGACCCTTTTCACCTAGTTCACAATACTGCCACAGAGCAGAAGAAAAAAAAGGAAAGAGTATGCTAAGAATCAAGGTTTTAGCCTGTATTGAATAATTTAATTTAATTATGATTAGGATGAGAAAAGTTAATGACTGCTGAATTATCTGGAATATTTACTTCTTAAAATGTGGTACCTGGAACTGAACACAATAATAAAGATTTAGTGGGAGCAGTCAAATACTTGAGGAATTACTACTTCCCTTATTATGAACAGTTTATCTTTTTTTTTAATATAGCCAAGAATTACTCTGATGCCTTATCAAGATATTTGAAGGAATTTGTTCCTAGTAGAAAAAGTTTCTTTCTTAATGAGGATCTATTTTCCAAGTTTTTGATCCTTTTCAAATTGATATAATGTCACATGAAATCATTTTCATCTCTGAAGGCACCTACTTTTAGATAGTAGCTTCAGAGAGAATAATAGCAGAGCAGTCCAGAACATCCAATTAAACTTGGACTTTAGTCAGTTTAGTCTTTGTCATTATCACTACACTGAATTAGAAGCTGAGATTACTAAAGGGGAGGGTAAAGGAGAAGAGTAAAGACAAAGTAGTAGGAAAGACAGAATAGCTTTCAAATGATGCCATCTATATTATTAGCTCAATTTTTCAGTTATTAAGAAATACTTAAATTCTTCCTTTTAAAGACTTTATAAATTAAGAAACATTCGTGAATAAAAATCAATTCTTTAAAAATCATGGCTATCCAGTCTCACCTTCTTTGTCTATGTTGTCTTAAAATGTAATTTTCTCAAATAGCTATGTAAGGGTGATAATAAAATAGAGGTGGAACATATTAATTGATCCTATTATTGCCACATTTCTGCCCTGTATTAAAGTATATTACCTCTTTCAGAAGGGGCAGACAGGTAATGAGTTTCTTATAAAGGATAATGAATAAAAATTATTAAGAAAAACTTTATAGCTTTAAAGTGCAATGTAAACTCAAAAAAGAAGTAATAACAGTAGTATTCAGTATCTTCCACTGTTCTCTTTCTCTAAAATGAATAGTTCTGAAAGCCCTCAAGCAACTGTTAACCTACTATACTAAACAATAATGATCAAACACCAGGAATGTTGGTGTTAGCTTTTAGAATTTACCAACATTAAAGTGCCATTTAAAAATTTAATTCCCTAAAGTTTTCTCTACAGCATTCCTCTCTCAGCACAATCCTAAAAATTGAAAAGAAAAACTTTGCTGTATTGTTAGTGATTTATTACTCTACAGAAGTCCCATTTTGGAACCCAAATATGAAAAGAAAAGTAACACTCTTTGAAGGTCCCTTGATTATCCATTATTCCTCCTAGTGGCATTACCTATTGGAAGTTGGCTTTTAAAATAAGATGGAATTCAGATTTGAAAACTATTTACTAAGAATGGCCTACATTAATTAGTAAGCTATTCAATGGATTCTGTTATCATAACTTGACAGATGAGTCCCATGAGGAATAAACACGTATTATTAAGCTTTTCTTGGCAAGTGGTTTTATCTCTTTTTATATATAAAAACAATTTCCTGGTAAAATCTTTAAGTGTCAGACATGGAATAGTAGATGAAGACCTGGCCTCAGAGCCAGGCGAACCAGTATTCACGTCCAGTTTTGGATATATGCTGGTTGTGTGGCCCTAGGGAAGCCATTTAAGCATTCAGTACTTGCAGGCAATTCCCAGGACTCAAACTTGCAAAAGAATTGCTGATGTGCATCACTGGAGGGTAGTTCCTTTCACTGATAAAAGCACAGATTTTTATATATCTCTATCTTTAGATCAATTTCACCAGAGTAGGGAATATAATGTGTAATTTGAGGCTCTTTCCCTCTTCCTCAGACCCAGATCTGGTACATCAGCTCCTGAAGGTTGCAAGGGGGCAACTGAGGTGATGGAGCCTTTTGTCTAAGGTCATCTAACCCCTAGGACCTACATATACTCCCCACTATTGGTGGCTATAACTAGCAGACAAGTTCTTTTTCACCATTTAACAATAAGTACCTTTTTGCGTTTCAAAATTATAACAAGAACAAACACACAGGCATTTACCTCAGTACCTCCAGGATATATTTCCCTCTATACCACCTCAATCTCTGGAAGAGTAACCTACATAGCATTGACTCCATTAAGTTCATTCCAAATGAAACATGATTTCTGGGTAAGTTCTTCTGGTGGGCTGGGATTTCAAAGTTCTCCTCTAAAGATTGATCTTTATTTCCATTAAAGTGCTGACTGAAAAACTCAGCCTGGAAATCTGACTCCCCAAATCATGTAGATTGAGAAAAAATAAATTAAAAAGCCAAAAACCAAAGCCAAGCCTGTTTAGGAGAGCTACATGATCTCAGAGAGGAGAAGGTCCTAGGCCAATGAGGGCGAACCTTTTAGAGATAGAACACAGGCCCTGGCCCCATCCCATCCACCAGATAGAATGCTGTGCCTACCTTCCCCCCAGAGATAGTATGCGGTGCTCCTTCCCCCCACAGAGTGCCCAGTGTGCCATGCCCACACTTTACCCCACACAGGGGAGGAAGAAAGTGCCCCTATTGGGCAGCTGAGTAGAGGGATGAGTGAAATGAGGAATGTCCTCAGCGAGTATAGAAAAGGGGAAGGGAGTATCCCTAAAGCTCCCCTCCAGCTCTGCTGCCTGTGAGCTGCCCACTTTACCCCCATTGTACTCTCATTGGGCTGCTGGGCAGAGGGGTGGGGATGTGAAAAAAAGTCCTCAAGCATGGTGGAAGGGGATGGCAGCAACTTCATCCAAGTCCCTCTGCCTTTTGTGAATTTCAAAACTACTCCACCCTGTTCAGACCATTCTTTGGAGGATGGGATTTAGCTATTTCCTGATCAATGACAATGGAGATACTTGGAGTAACAGAGTCAGGCCTTAGAAATTGCAATCTCTACCCTACTCAGGTAGAGATTAGGAAGGGCTGCAGCAAAACTCAAGATTTAATTGAGAATATGGCCCTCAACAGACATGTGCAAAAAAGAACAGACCTCTGGGTGGTCCTAGGTCAAGCTAGAGCCACCATTGGCACTTGTGAGGCACAGGAAGTGAGGTAGGGAACAGCCTCTGGAATTCGCTCACTTCCTGTAGACAGGGCTAGATGCCAGTTCCTGCTGGGAACTTGAGCAGGGAGGAGGCCAGCAGACAGCTTCTTTCAGATCGGTCACGTGAGTCAAGGACTGATTCCCTTCTCTACCTTGGCCTTCCAGGCCTAAAACTCCCTCTGGCTCTACCAGAAGGTTGAGTTAACCTCTTTCCCTTTTCTCCTCTCTCCTTCTCTCCCTCTCCCTTTTCTTACTCCCGTAGTGATTAAACCACCATAAACTCCATTCTGACTTCAGTGTTTCATTTAGGGAATTACATAGCTGAATTCCCTGGTGACCATAAATTAATATTTTAACAATCTTTAAAGGTGATTTTCACCATAACACTTTCTAGTAATGAACTCAGGAGAAGGAGGGGTGGCCATGTGCCCACAGAGAGTGCTCTGCATGCCATCTTTGGCACCTATGCCATAGGTACGCCATCACTGTCCTGGGATCTTTCTGTGGACAAAGGAATCAGATGAAACAAAAAAGAGGCAAAAGGAAGTAGCCAAAACTAATGGACCTTTTTGAATGCCTTCCCTGCAGTCAAAGAACTTCCTCTTCAATACATGATTAGGAAATCATAACCCATTATGGAATGTCTACATGTATTCTACAGTCTTTCTCTGTCCTTTACCTTATACATCAAAGTTCTTCTGTAAGTAATGTGTACATACATACATGTATAATAGAGGTTTCTTGATGCTTCCTCTCCATTTTGGAGAGGAATATATATATATATACTCTACTATATATATATATACTCTACTAAGGCTGACAGCAAAAGATTAGCATGTAGCTGGAGCCAATTTGATCTGATCCCTGTAGAAGTTACTTAAGGTAGAGACTGAAGTTGGCAAAACCATGAATTGCTTATCATGGGAAGACACTGAGACAGTTCTGAGATCCAGCCTCCGGGGAAACTGCCATCAAAATGGAAGGATTCCAAAAGCAACCAGTAGGAGAAAAATAGAGGAAAAAAATATTAAGCCTTCCAAAAATATGGCTAAAGACTTTAAGTAAAGCAGCTGGGTGAGTCAGTGGATAGAGTACTGGGCCTGGAATCAGGAAGACCTGAGTTCCATCCTGTTTAAAGACATTAATTAGCTGTGTAACTCTAGGCAAATCATTTAACTCTTGTTTATCAAAAAGAAAAAATGTAGGCAACAATATCCACACTCATTGATCTTCAACTTGAAAATAATAATATCTAGCATTTTAGGGGAAGGTAGGTGGCTCAGTAGATAGAGAGCCAGACCTGAAAATGAGGGGTCCTGAGTTCAAATTTGGCCCCAGACACTTCTTAGCTGTGTGATCCTAGGCAAAGTCACTTACCACCAATTATCTAGCTCTTACCACTCTTCTGCCTTGAAACCAATACTATATGTCAATTCTAAGAAGGTAAATGTTAAAAAAGAAAAAGACTGAACACATTTACTAACAGGGAAAATATTAATAACAGAAGGGTAAATGTCCTCTAGATCAAGTAAAATAATTCAGATATCTATGAATAAATATTATACGTAAATGGTAAATAATCAACACTTAATGAGGCAGAGGGCCTGTGAATTAAGAAGACACTTGAAAAAACAGCAAGATGTATTCAAATAGTTCAGAAGAGAAATAAGAATTATGAAAGCAGAATTCGTGGCCTATGCAACAGAAATAATTGGAAAAATAAAAATATTTTATAATTGAATCCATGGTAACAAATCTCAACAAGGAAAGAAAAGAGAATATAACTGAATGTAAGAAGATAATAAAAAAACAATTACATTCAAAGAAAGGATGATCTTCATATAAGCAAAACATATTGATCCTAAGACAGGATGAGTAGAGACAACCTAAGGATTTTAGGGTGACCAAAAGAATATCATGACAAAAAATATATATACAAGAAAACTTCCCAGAACTTTTGAACAGAGAAAACAAAGTTCCAATCAAAAGAATCCACAGATTGCCTTCAGAAAACTCCATAGGCTGCAAACTATAAGACATCTAGTTAATAAACTTAACAATTCCACTGAAAAATAATAGATTCTGCAAGTGAGCAGAAGAAAGACCTTTATATAGAACAGAAAGGAAATTCAAATAACCCAAGACTATTCTCCATCCACAAATAATCACTGAAGGAATGGAATAATGTACTCTCAAGTGTGGATGAGCTCAAGATACAACCTAAGGTGACTACCCTACAAATCTGACTATTAATGAAATATTAATGAAAAGAAATGAACATTCAACAGAAAATAAACATTTGAAACATTTCTAAGAGAGGGGGAAAAACTTATCTGAAGAAATTATTTGCTCATCTCTTCTTTACTCTGCTATCTGGATTCCAGTCTCATTATCCACTTATAACTACTATCTCCAAAGTTACTAGTGATCCTTCAATTACTAAATCAAGTGGCTTCCCCCCCCCCCATCTTTCTTGATTTCCTTGCCACCTTCAATCAATCACCCTCTTGTAAACCTTAAAATTTCTTAGACTTATAAATGTTGGAAATTTCACCATTGGGAAATTTCATACTTGGAAAATTTCTTACTGATAGTCTATTGGAATGTGAACCCCATTGGCATGGGAGGTTCCTCCTCCTCCCTTCTTAAGATTACTTTAGGACAGAAACCTTTTGCTGAACAATGGAAAGGGCTTTGACCTATGCTTAAGCATAGAACAGGAAGTTCTTTGAGTCATGATTGATTTTAGAATTGATACAATAGAGATACTTGGAATGACAGAACCAGGTCTTGGAAATTACAATCTCCACCCTACTCAGTCCTAACAGGATTTAGGAAGGGCTGCAGCAAAGGATCAAGATTTAATTATTTGAGAATATGACCTTCAACAGACATGTGCAAAGCCACAGACCTCTGGGAGGTCCTGGGTTAAGGTAGAGCCACCATTGGCACAGGGAAGACATGGACAGTGATTGGTAGATGTGAGAACTGAGGGGAGGGAACTTGGATGGTTTCCTTAAAGATAGCAGGGTCTGAGGACTGGGGGGGGGGAGGGTTGGAGAGGTTTTGCTCTGAGAGGTTGTGCTCTGAGAAGCTTGCTCTGAAGGAAGCTGGAGGTGGAGGCCCCTGAGACTGTTTCTCCATTTTGGTCACGTGAGTGATAGGGACTGATCTCTTTTCTTGCCTCAGCTATCTAAGGGCTTGGGCCTTTTGGCCCAGCCTAAACAGAGGGGGTATTTAAGCCCTATTCCCTTCTCTCCCTTTTCTCTCTCTCTCTCTCTAATACCTTTCTTCCTCCTGTTTGTAATTAAACTCCATAAAAGGTTGACTGCTGACTTAAGTTTTCATTAAGGAATTACTTAGCTGAATTCCTTGGCAACCTTAAATTAATATATATCAGTCTTTTAAGTGATTTCCTTGTCACACTCTTCTTCTTGATAATTTCTAATCTGTGGGTTTCTGTGACAGTGCTTTGTCTTGGTTCTCTTCCTGTCTGACCTCCTCAGTTACTTTTGCTGGATCTTTGTCCAGGGCACATATGTTAATGGTTGGTATCCCCCAGGTCTCTTTCACAGTATCTCCATAATTTATTTAATCAGCACCAACCTCTCTCATAGGTTCTAGGCCTACAACTTCAACTGTTTACTGGACATTATAAAAAAGAAGATATCTTGAACTCAATATGTCCAAAAATAAAATTATTACCTTTTCTCCCAGATCCTCTCTTTCTCACTTACCTTTTGCTATCAAGAAATCCTATCTCCCTAGTAGGGAAGAAGACTTATACAAAAATATTCATAGTTGCGCTCTTTGTGGTGGCAAAAAATTAGAAAATGAGGGGATGTCCTTCAATTGGGGAATGGCTGAACAAATTGTGGTACATGTTGGTGATGGAATACTATTGTACTCAAAGGAATAATAAACTGAAGGAATTCCATGCAAACTGGAATGATCTCCAGGAACTGGTGCAGAGTGAAAGGAGCAGAACCAGGAAAACATTGTACACAGAGAAGGATACACTGTGGCACAATCGAACATAATGGATTTCTCCATTTGTGGCAATGCAATGATTCAGGACAATTCTGAGAGACCTATGAGAAAGAACACTATCCACATTCAGAGGAAGAATTGTGGGAGTAGAAACACAGAAGAAAAACAACTCCTTGATCATATGGGCTGATAGGGATATGATTGGGGATGTAGACTCTAAATGATCACCCTAGTGCAAATATCAATAATATGGAAATAGCTCTTGATCAATGACACATGTAAAACCCAGTAGAATTATGTGTCAGCTATGGGAGGGAGGTGGGAAGGGGGGAGAGAAAGAACAAGAATCTTGTAACAATGGGAAGATATTCTAAATTAATTAATTAAATTTTTTTTTAAATCCCATCTCCCTAAGCAAGGTTCACATTCTGAGTATCATTCTCAACTACACCCTCTCATACCCCATATCAGCTGTGAAGTCCTATTGATTTTACCTTTATAATATCTCCTGTATATGCCTTCTTCTGTCCTCTAAGACAGCCACCACACTGATGCAGATCTGATTACCTAACCTAGAATGTTACAATTTTCTTTTATTGTTCTCCCCACTTCAAGTTTCTCACCATTCTTTTTTTTTTAATATATTTTATTTGATCATTTCCAAGCATTATTCGTTAAAGACATAGATCATTTTCTTTTCCTCCCCCCCACCCCCCATAGCCGACGCGTAAATCCACTGGGCATTAGATGTTTTCTTGATTTGAACCCATTGCTTTGTTGATAATATGTTTCTCACCATTCTAATCCATTCTATATTTAGCTGCCAAATTAATCTTCCTGGGGGAAGCTAGGCTGCATAGTGGATAAAGCATCAGCTCAAGAATCAGGAAGACTCATCTTCCTGAGTTCAAACCTGGCCTCAGACATTAACTAGCTTAGTTGGGTGATTCTGGCCAAGTCACTTAACCCTTGGTTGCCTTAATTTCCTCATCTATGAAATTAGCTGGAGAAGGAAATGGCAAACTACTCCATGATCTTTGCAAAGAAAACTCCAAGCATCAGACACAACTGAAACAATTCAACAACAAATTAATCTTCCTAAAGTGAAAATCTAACCATGTCAGCCTCCCTTTTAAATAAGTTTGACTGCTTCCCGAACATCTTTAAGGTCAAATATAAAATTCTGTTTGGCATTCAGCCTTTTACAACCTAACTCCATACCTCTCCAATCTTCTTACACATTACTCCCTCCAATGTATTCCTCAACCAAGTCACTCCATCTCCTGACATGCCTGGAATTCTCTCCCTCCTCCTCATCTCTACTTCTAGGCTTTCCTGGCTTCCTTCAAATCTAAGCTAAGTTCCCACCTTCTATAAGAAGCCTTTCCTGATCCCCATTAATGCAAGCGACTTCTCTGCTGTTTAACTACAATTTACCCTTTATATATCTTGTATATACAAAGTTGTTTTCATGTTATCTCTTCCCACCCCAAAAAAACTGTGAGCTCCTTCAAAGCAGGAACTATATTTTGCCTTTCTTAGTATCCTTAATGCTTAGAGTAGTGTTTGGCATAATAGATGTTTAATAAATGTTTATTGA
This sequence comes from Monodelphis domestica, assembly GCF_027887165.1. Lineage (NCBI taxonomy): Eukaryota > Metazoa > Chordata > Mammalia > Didelphimorphia > Didelphidae > Monodelphis > Monodelphis domestica. The sequence continues at coordinate 246,826,043 of NC_077233.1, forward strand.
CTATTGTTTACTTCTTAGTCCCCTATAATGACAACAGATTCCTTTGAATGCAAAGGCTACTCAAAAAATGTTGTTCACCTACCTCTAATCACTGAGTACCTGATGCATTCAACAATAACTTTTTAAAAGATATTATTTGAAGACAGGCTATGGATTTCTGGACCATAGCTTAAAATATAGAATGATAGATTCCTGGGAAAGGGTGGAACATTCCTAAAAAAGAGTTTTGCATTTGCTTATAGTCAAAAGAATCTAACTAAAAATAGAATAATCCCTAATAAACCTCAATGCCAACAGAGATGCTAGTAACTCATTGAGGACACAATTCATGAAAAGAGCTAGCAATAAAGCCATGGCCCAAGATATTTACACAAATTCAATTTAATTCAATTCAGAAAACACCCAAAATACCAGCATTACAAAGACAAAAATAAAATGTCTTGCAGAGCTTATATTTTACTGGTAGGATATAATATATAGATAAATATGGAGATACAATGTGATTTAAAGATAGAATACTAATAATAGAGAGAAGGGGAATCAGGGAAAGCTTCATGTAAATTTACAAGTTCATGTAAACTATTCTTTTAAGGAAGAAGGATTCTAAAAGTTGAAAATGAGAAAAGAGTGTATTCCAAAATTAGAGAACCACCTGAGCAAATGCATGGAGGTGGGAAACTGAATTTTATATTCAGGGAAATCACAGCAGGCCAGTATGACTAGAAAATATATTGAAGAGGAGTAATATTGAACAAGTACAGAAAAATTAGCAAAAGCCATATTGTAGGAGGTTTTAAATGACAAGATGAAGATTTGGTAGTTTGGCAGCAGAAATGTACAAAACTTGGGTAATAAACAAGTGAATTAGTGATCCTAATGGTAGGAAATAAATTTGCCCTCATAAATATCACTAAGATTTGACGGAATGGGTCCCTTGACCAGAATGTGGTTCCAAAAGTGTATATATTAGTCAAATATAATAAGACAGGGAAAAGTATAAGGGGGAGGAGAGAAGCAGGTAGTCATCAAGGATTTGTACAAAGTAGCACCGTATAAAAAGATGTACTTAACTAAGGAAATCCAGAAACCAAAGGAGGAAATCATGTTGGAAAGCATTTGGGTGAAGAAAAACAGTCAGAAACAAAAGTAATATTGCTTTCAGAGTATATAACATAAGGCCTAAACAGAAAGAGAATATAAATTAAGAGTTTGGGAAACAAATCATGAGCCTGGCAAGGAGGCATAATGTAATATGGAAAGGGGACTTCAATTATCCAAACATCTGCTGGAGTTGGCTCTTGGCCCAAAACAGAACAGCTAATAATTTCTTGGCTGCCTTAATGGCAATTTCATTCTTCAAATGGATGAGGAAATGACAAGGGAAATTGCTGTTATGGATATGATTTTTCACCAATAAGGAGGACCTGGTTGCTGGTGGCAACAAGAAAAAGAATTAAAGAACAGGCACTTTCCTCTCTTCTTTGTAGAGGCAGGGAACTATGGTTGTGGAACATTCAGAAGTGTGCTAGAGTCAACTTGCACTAATTCACAAGCCTATTATTAAATGTTCAGTGTAAACCTTTTATTTCTCATAATTAGCAAATCCTACCAATCAGAGCTTGATTTTTTGTTGTTTTTGTTGACCATATAGACTTAAGAATGTGATAGAGAAAAAATTACCAATGTAGATTAAACTTAAAGGTATCCCGCTATATCTTTTTATCAGAGAGCCAGCTATTAAACATTGACCTTTGTGCATTGCACGTAATGTCAAACTTGATGTGTTGGTTAATTTAGTTTTGTTTGTTTTTCCTGAACTGCTTTTTTAATTTCTCTTTTTTTAAACCTTAAAGAATAATATAGTCTTTGACAATCCAAGCTTACATCCACATCACAATAAGTAATTAGAGTGGGACTTTGTAGAGCCTAATTACTGGTTTTATCAGTCTAATTACCCTGTCAAAAAACAAAAAGGAAATGAGTTAGCCTTTCATGATCTACCTTTTGAGGTCCTACTATGCTCCTTTTGGTCATGACTTGCTTTCCTCAATGTTTGCTAACTATCGCTTCATTCTAAAATGTTCAGGAATTGAAATCATGCTTACTGACAGTTTTAAGAATCTACTCTCTTTACTCTTAAGAAAAAACAAATTTTCCCAGTCCTATAACACTTTTCTAATTTGTCATCCTCTTTGGGGGGAATGGGGAGGGGGGGAGAGCGATAGGCTGATGGACTTCTCTCCCTATCTGGCCCCAACTAAAGGTTCAGTGGCCACTCAGAAGACCTGATCCCATTGCTAATTGACACAAAAATTTTGACTTGCTTTGTTCCCCAAACTGCCCAGCTGAAACAATTTTTCCCTTTCTGAGTAGCTTTTTTTTCTTGATTATCCCAGAGGGTGAAGCTCCCATAAAGAAGCAGGACAGATAATAAACCTTGGAGGACTTCAGGAGGTACAAGGAGGACAGATGGTTACGTCCTGGTGGTCCTCCAGATAACTAGAAGAAATAGAGCTGATGAGTCTTCATCTCATCCAAACAGTATGGACAGTCAAGTAGCTTAGATAGGTTCTGGATAACCTGGTCAAGGGACTGGGAAAACGCAAGGTAAGGGGAGGGTACCATTGGTGGTGGCTAAGGAAATCCCAGGAGTAGCAAGTAGTGTGGTGGGGAATAGGAATCACAATCATTTCCCTGTATCTTGATGGACTAACAATATGAAAATCCCCCCAACACATGGTTGCCTAATATCAGAAAGTCCCCAAACCTCATGCAAGCAAGTGATAAAGCAGATAGTCTCATCCACTATTATATTACCTACATGATATCTTTGAACAAGAGAAACTGCAATTTTATCTAAAAGAGCTACTTTCACAATTATACTTGATCTCTCTCCTTTTTCTCCTGCCCAGAAACAGGGAATGTTTTCTTTACTCTAATGATATATCCTGCTCTCTGCATTCCAAATACCTCACTTTTCTTCCTTGACTGTTACCCCTCTTTCTCTGCCCTTACTCCTGTGAAACTCTTTACCTTTCTATCCTGTTACCACAAAATGCTATTTATTGGCTGTGTACAGCAAGCCTGAAACACAATAGAAATCAGCTCTATAATCCAGGATCTGCATTTGCTCTCAGGAAGAGAAGATTCATTAGCATGCCAATAAATCTATTTATCCTTAGTCTGGCCTTCTAGTTTTGATCCACAATCCAAAGATCCAGACTGACAGGTATGACCTCTTCCAAGAGTAAAGGAAATTGCTCAGAAATAGAAAGATTTAAATGAATTGAGCAAAGTAGGCAGAACCAGGAGAATAAGTTACTTGATGACCATGACAATGTAAAGGAAAATAACACTGAAAGGTTACAGATTCTGAACAATGCAGTGACCAATTGTGACTTCAGAGAAGTGAATGGTGAAGTAAAGTTGCCAAAATGGTAGTAGGCTAAAGGTTCAGAATTAGATATTGTCAAACACAGTCCTTTTGTTAATTTATTTTATTTAAATATACATTTTGTTATCTGGGAACGTCCTATGGGTTGGAGGTATAATTAAGAGATGATAATAACATCTTAAAAAATAACAATATGACTTTTTAAAATTAAAAAAGTAAAAAATAGTTACTCATGCATATATCACAGAGTATCAATTACAGTATTCCTTTAAAACATCTGTCAGAGCATGTAAAACCCAATGGAATTGCACATTGGCTATAGGAGGGGGTGGGAGGAGGGGGGGAAAGAACATAATTCTTATTAGCTAATTAAATAAAATTTTCCCAAAAAAATTAAATTTAAAGAATCTGTCAGATTATCTATATCATTATCTTTTATAATCAAACATTAAGTTAATGATTGATTCCATGTATACCAAGAGATATCCTATAGACTCCTAAGAAAACATGGAAATACAAAAGAATATTTCACAGTGGTTCAAGAGACAAATCAGAGCCTTAAGATAAAACAAATGGTGAAGAATATATGGCCAAGACTAGTCCAGCAGAAATAATTAATAAAATAGAAAAACTTAATCATAGTAGTAAGTTTCTCCAAAAAACTGAGAGAACAGATTAGGAATACAAATATACTGAAATAAAGGGCAATCTGGAAGGAGAAATATAAAAGGCAGTAATATTAAAAGAATATATGATCTCTACAAGCAAAATACATAGATCTCAAAGACAGGATGCCTAGAGATAACTTAAGGATCATTGACCTCTCAGAAAAACATAAATTAAAAAAAAAAAGCACCGTAACACTGTAATTTTTATTACTAAATACAAAAAAAAAAAAGCACTACTAGAAAGAAAACACAGATCCCCTTTATTCCTCACTATGCTAAGGTAGAGGATACAAGTATTTTTGTTTCCATTTTTATGTGTGGCAACTGAAGCTCAGAGAAGCTCACTGACTTATCTATTATCACATTGTTAAGTAGCAGTGACAAAATTCAAGCCTACATATTTGGATTCCTAGTTGAATGTGTTCTCTATTGTGTGAAGAAAATTCCCTCCCAGTATCATGCTTTAGGGTCCTATCTGTGTCCTGGCACTGTTAGAGCTGTGTCACATCAGTGGGCTTGGGTCTTGACCGAGAGATGATTGGGAAATTGATTTGGGTGAAAAGGGAGAAAATAAAGTAAGGGGAGCCAGGAAGTAGGCTCTTTCTATTCTCTCCAGTGTGCAGCCAAAGGAAGGTGGCTAAGGGATCCATTGGGAGACAAACCACATGGCAGGATAAAATTACACTTCTTTCTCTCTGTCTGCCTTCTCCTGTTCAAGGAAATATTAATAAATTCTACGGAAATTAAAGACCAGAGTTTAATTTAGTTATTACACTATTACACCCCTGCCTTCTATAGCACCAAGTGACCCATATCAATAAAATCAATATGGTACAATGTGAATTGAATACAGTCAAGTTGAGAGCTCCTCAGATAGGTCAGGTAAGATCATTCATGGAATATACTCTGAAGGCATTTATAAATAGACTTTCAAGGAGAGAAGGAAACTGATTGGTAAAAAGTCATTTCTGCCTAAAGTTTGTGTGATTTGAGCACTTCCATCACTTTGGACAATTAGTGTCTCTTTCAAACCCTAGAGGCAGTGTGGAATATATAGTCTTTTGTGTCCAAGGCGACTTTTTAAGTCTGAGGACAGATAAGTAGTTGATCTGCCTCAATGGAGGGAATTTCCACACAAGGAAGTCTTGAAATGTATATATGTATGCATACACAAATACATAAAAATTAAATTTGAGGTTCAAATTTTTTCAAATTAAATTGAACATGAAAGCACACTAAACTAGTGTGGTTTAGTTGAGTTAAAGCTGCTATAAAACTTAAAAAGTTATCAGAGTACTAAAATATTCAAAAGTATGTAACTGGTTTTCCTAGTTAGTTTACCTTCTTTAGCCCACTGCTTCACAAAAATACTTCCTCTGTTCCATTTCTACTTCTCCTGATTAGGTTCCTATTGACAGTCTCTCTCTCTTTTCTTCTTGCTCTCAAACCCCAAAACATTTCCCCTATCAGGAAATTTAACAGTAAGATACTAAACAAAAATATTTGCTAAGTCATTTAAAATCCTATCTTATACTATAATAAGAAATTAATCATTAATCTTGGAAAAAATCTAGATAAATTAACTTTTCTCTCTTCTTATTCCCAGAGATTTTTAGGGAACTCTGACTGCTGACTTATTCCTAGACTCTAGCCTAGAATATAACTTCCTATTTGGACATTTTACAGCACAATTATAAAACCTTTAAGATTTTTAAAAAGAGGGTATAATTCTTGCCCCTTAGAAATTTACAGTTTTCATAGTCAACTTATTAATTCACTCATTCATTCAATAAATATTTTTAAGTGCCTACTTGGGTTAGATGCTAGAAGAGATATAGTAATAAGAATTTAAGTCTTCAAGTAATTTACAATATGGTAGGGAGGATTAAAGCATGTATCCACAAAAATAAGATTAATTAGAATGATGTGTTTTAAATTTTTTAAATAATATGATAGTACTTAAGAATAGTATGGGTAATCCCATACTCATCCTATCAATAGGATAACCTGCTACACAGATCTGATATCTTTCAACTCTACTTTCTCCATCTGGCACCAATCACTGTCAAGTGGCATAAGGATTTATGAACCTACTGTAATGGGAAAAGGGTAGAGATAGGATAAGATTTAAGAAAAGGGGAAGGCTGTCTATAAGGCACATATTGGGAACTCGAGGGAAAGGATTTTAGCAGGCAGAAGGCAGAGGAGGAACATTTTGGAAGTGACAACTGCTAGAGAGTAGTGACTTCCTGTAGGAGGTTGGGTTCTTCCTGTCCAGAAGGGTGGAGGAAAGGAGGAGCTCATCTTGTTGGAGCTCATCTACCTCAACCTGGCTATGGAAAAGGAGTAAACCCCTAAATCATCTTTGGAGGTACTCTATTTGACTGGGAAAGATCTAATAAAGGATATGACCCTACCTGCTGTGTTGTCCAGAAGGTTTCTATCTAAAAATCCTGTCAGATGGGCTTTGAGGCTTTGAGACAGCTTAGTCAGCTTTGGGGAACACTTAGAAATAGGGAGCTGGTAAGTTAGCCAGAAGACCAGAAGGCTCCCTCTTGTGAGAGATGTAGAGGATTGTGGGGGACTAGCTAGATCCTATAGAGTTAAGGACCCCTTGTTCTGATCCTCAGTTTATATCCCCCATAATATCAATTGTCTCCAAGGCGTTTGCCCAACTGGCCCAGTGAGAGAAGGTGATTTTGTTTTACTCTCACTAACCAGAGGGTTAGAATACCTGGAGATCATGGCTAGGTACTCAAGGGAATCCCTAAGTGGAAAGTATTCTATCCACTCTCCCTTATATATAATATATATATATATATATATATATATATTTTTTTTTTTTTTTTAAACTACCCACAATAAGACTTGATCCCAGCATTACTCACTGGTAAATACTTTTGAAATGGCTGCATCTGTAGTAAGCACAAATCATGTGATACTGGCGTGATAAGAGTTTTCTCTACCAAGCAGGAGACATAGATGCTTGGATACTTCATGAAGCTTTTAAAAAACAATTGTAATAGAATAAATAAGTGTAGCAAAGGCTATCTTCCATATGTAGTATGGGATTTGGGTGTGTGGCTCCAAGGTAGATAAATAGCTATCTCTTCTTCCCCTTCTCCAGGGGAGACATTAATTCCACCTGAAAGTGGAAGCAGGAAATCAACACCAAATGCTTGGTCACTCTGTTCTCCTAAGAGAGAAGGGCTACTGGGCTAGAATTATGTCTATTTGCCTCCTTAAATATGATTAGTATGGGACAGGCAGTTTTCAAGTTCAAGCTAAACTTCTAATCACTGTTTCTTAATTAGAAGTAGGGCTCCACACTTTATATTCAAGGCTTAACTCCCCACCAAAGACTATTTCCAAAATAAACACACATAGGAATATATCTATATATATATATATTTGTGAGTGTGTATGAATATACATATGTGTTTGTATGTATACCAGACAATACACCCTTAAATGCAGCTGGAGATAGTGACATAATGGAGACTTCCCAGAGTGCTATTTTTCCTTCATTAACCTAAAGTGGATCCAGGGGGCAGCTGGGTGGCACAATGGGTTGAGAACCAGGCTTTGAAACAGAAGGTCCTAGGTTCAAATCTGGCCTCACACACTTCCTAACTGTGTGACCCTGGGCAAGTCACTTAACCTCCATTGCCTAGCCCTTACTGCTCTTCTGCCTTGGAACCAATATGCAGTAGTGATTCTAAGATGGAAGGTGAGGGTTTAAAAAAATAAAGTGGACCCAGTTTGTCATTGTCCATCTTTAGGATTATAGAATCTGAAGAGACTGTAAGAAACTAAAGAAATCTGAAGTCAGTGAAACTTTCCTCTCTCAGCTCTCACCAACTCCACCCTTCGCAAAGGCTTAGAGCATTGATCTCTATCAATGAGGAGAGATTCCAATACCAATGAGCTTTGGGATTCCAGTTATATAAGTAAATGAGCAGTACATAATCATTTTTTTAAAAGTTCTACCAAGTATCTATGAGCCCACGGCTTTCCTAAACCTTAGAAGTCCCTAAACATAGAACCCAGAAGTACTAGGACAGACCCAGGAAGGGTTCACTTAATATCCTATAGTAAATAAACAAAGACATTTTAGTACAGTGGTAGTACTGTATACCAGCAGTAGAAGTTTTTAGAACAGTACAAGTATAAATCCTCCTACTGGACATAAACATTAACATACTCAAAACTGAACTCATCATCTTTCCTCCAAAGCCTTCCCATTATAACAGTTAAAGATTTAGGAGAGACTTAGGCAAGATAGAAATTAATTTCTCTCTGCAAGGAGTATTATATTTTTATGAGGTTTATTAACGGTTAAGGATTAAAGAAAATACAGAATAAGAAAGCACATGTCTAGGCCAGAGAGGCCTAGACAGGATAACCTCACTTCATGAAAGAGACGCATCTGCTCTAAAACGGAAGTCCAAAAGAGAGCCGAGCCTATTCACAACCATGTTTAAATACCCCATCTCGCTCTCGGCCCAGGTGAGAATTCAGTGAGATTAGAGGGCATTCTGGGAAAGTGGAGCAAGGATTTCTGGGGATTGATTCAAGTCTATTTTTATACCATCTTCCTAACTTTAATATTATTTAATATTTTGAATCATATTTATAATTATTTATATATTACATATTTATTTATATGTATAATTTAATATTATTGTTATTACATCCATCCTCCCAGTCTCTGAAATTCCCCACCAATGAGGGGTTCTTGAGTTCTTACTCTTTCACATATCCTCTATACAATGTTTCCAAGTGCTGTCAATTCAACTTGATAAAACCTCTACCACATGCATCCTCTTCTTTCCTCTGACATTGCCCCTCTCCTGGTTCAGGCCCTCATTGTCTTACAATGAGATTACTTCAGAAACCTTCTAATTGAGCTTCCAGCCTCATTTTTCCCTCTTCTAGTCTATTCTCCACTTAGCTGTCAAATTGATCTCTCAAAAGGTTGAGAGGCCCACTGAGGAAGGCAGCCATGCTTGCCTGCAATTGCTGGCAAGATCCCAATCTCTCACACAAAGGCATTGCTGCTCTTGGCCAGAGGTCATCACTAAACTCTGAAGGGCAAAGAAGTCCATGCAACATCATGACCAAACTGCCTTTCCCTAAGAGCAGATTAGCAATCACTGTTTCTCAGCTTGCTTACTCTGTAAAAGCAACCCTGGTAACGGTCATGTGTGATGTCATTTTCATAAGCATCATCCTGTGGGAAATTAACACCCCCCCCCTCCAGAATGATGTAATGCTTAGTATTTTACCCTCTATGAACGCCTTTCTCTTTGTCACAATAAAGGAAGATCCTTGACCCCAGTCATGGTGCCTTGATTCTTCTGCTCTGTCCTTCTCAGGCATGCTGGCCTTCAACCTGTCCTTCCCTCTTATCGAATTCTCTCTCTCTAGCCCCTAGACTTCCTAGCAGGCCAACTCTCTCTCTCTCTCCATGGCTACAAGGGGCTCATCACCATGCCTTCCATGCATGCACATGACAAAAAGTCAAGTCTAATGATGCTACTTCCCTGTTCATTTCATTCAATAAATTCTGGTGGCTCTCTACTATCACCAGATATAAAATCCCATGTTTGATTTTTTAAAGCTTTTAATAAACTCTCTCCTTCTTACCATTAGTATTCTTACACCTTGCTCCCTTCCATATACTTTGAGATTCAGTGACACTGACCTCCTTGCTTATTTCTGGAACATTCTACTCCATCTCCTGACTGAGCTTTTTCAGTGTCCCCCATGCCTGAATTTCCCCACTCTTCATTTCCATCTCGTGGCTTCCTAGGCTTCCTTCAAGTCTCAATTTAAATCTCACTCTCCACAAGAAGCCTTTCTCAATCCTCCTTAATATAAAAACCTTCCCTCTGACAATTAGCTCCAATTTATCTTGTAAAAACCTTGTTCCTGCCTAACAGTTTGCCTGTTGTGTGCCCCATTAGGTGAGCAAGGATTTTTGTTTGTTTGTTTTGTTTTTTACTTTCTTTGCATCCCCAACACTTACTGAGCATTGTTCCTGGCCCAAAGAATGAGCTTAATAAATGTTTGTTGATTGACTAAATTTCAATAGCAAGTTTGAAGCCCATTTCCAATAGAAACATTCAGGATTCAGTGTGAACTGGAACCCATGATGATTGGTGTTTACCCCATTCTTGGTTGTCTGGTTGCATTGAGACCTTTGATCATTACAGGCCTCTGCTACCTCAGTTCAGAACAGAGTGAATGGATCTCAAAAACTAGACCCAGCAGCAATGAGTAACAACTTTATTGACCCTAACTCACAGGATGTTTTCGTGGATCAGGCAAGATAATATATGTAAAGTGCTTGGCAAATCTTAAAGCTCTGTATAAATGGTTACTTTTATGATATCAGATAAGGAAGAAATAATTTCTACCAGAGAGAATCAGCTAAATTTTATAAAGGAAACGGCATCTGTGCTGGGCCTCAAAGAATACAAAAGATGTCATCAGGCAAAAATAAGAAAAGAAGAAATTTCAGACAGAAAATATCATGAGCATATGTGTAGAGGCAGGAAAATGTAAGATGTTTCTAGAAAAAGTTGAGCAATCTAGTTTAGCTAGAGAATATAACATTTATGATAGGAAGAAGTTAAAATCAAATTAGAGAGTCCTTAACACCAAGTTAAAGAGATTAGTCTTTACTCAATAAGAAATGGGGAGCTTTAAAAGGTTTTTGAGCAGTCAAAGCAAGAATTAATGAAGATAGAATAGTAATCATTGACCTAAGGTGGAGAGGCAGGGTATAGAGAAAGCAAATGTGAATTCCAATCAGAATGTCTAACCAAAAGTATTTCTTTTCATGCTGTTCCTCAAGATTGGATTTTAAAACGAGGCCATTTATATACATATTACATTCTCTTACATGTTTCAATCTAAATACTCAGAAATTAAGGTTGTAACTAGAAGTAACTTCAGCAAAATTCAGTCACAGGAGGAATTAGGTTTTGATTCCTTCATGTTCAAACCCAAAGGTAATGCACCATAACTCGCATATTAATAAGTCCCAAAGATAGGGGCACCACATAAAATCTCATTACTTAAAGGAAATTAAATGCACCATGACTTGTGTTGTAATATCCCTCATCCATGTCCAACGTCAGACTCTTCACATGCCAGTCACAGTTAAATCTAATTTGCTATAATCAGAGTAAATGACAGTTAATCAACATGTCCTCAGTTCAAGCTCAGAAGCATCCCATAGTAGACTCTGAAACAGTTTCAAAAAGGAAAACTTATCTTAGAGTTGAGAAAAAAGGAAAAATAAAATTCTTGACAATAATTGACAACTACACACCAACAGTCCAGCAGGAAAGGCACTGTTTTCATCTTACTATTATTATAATTATAATTTTACATTGATAATATACTTCAATTATTCAGAATATATTTAATTAATTGCTACTCCTACTGAGCAATGATGCCTGAGAAAAAAAGGAAATAGTTATGCTGTGCTCATTTGCTATGCTGTTGATTAAATAATACTGCCATAGAAGGGTCTCATATCAGTACAAGAATATAAAGATAGAGCCTTGAGCGTTTAACAGGTGTCTGTCATTGTGTTTATATATTTTTTCTTTTTCCCTAAGGAGATACTTGCACCTGAATCTTAACTTCCACATTTTAATATGACAAGCAATGCCAATGATGTGGATATTTTTCCCCTTTATTGAGTCTTAGTTTTCCATTCTGATTTCCTTTAGTCCTATATTTAATCAAAGTTATCCAGGTTGTCTCTAAAAAACAACCATTCACTTAAGTTTTCAAAACCAAACAAACAACAAACAAATTCAAACAGTTTCACATGCTATGCATATAAAATAACTAGTTATATCTTTAGTCTTTGCTCCCCTGGCTCCCTCATAAGAATATGCAGGAATAGGAGAGTTTGGTCTCTAACACCCCTTACAACTCTAGAAAATGACTCTATGAAGAATAGATCTGTGATGGTTTGTGTTCTTTTCTGAAACAATGCACCAATGATCTGAATGCTAAAGTGACACAAGATTATTCTGATCCTTTGCAAACATTTGTCTTTGGAACTCCCTCCAGCCTAGGACTCTTTTCTCCCTAAGTAATAGTCCTGTGCTTTTTCTTCCTCTCAATTAGCTGACAATTAACCTCTGCTAAAGTATTAATAGATTCTTATTTCCCTGACTTCTCATTCAATTCATTGGCTCAAATAGAATACATACCAAAACACATCTGACTTCTTTGGTATGGTAGTACAAAAATAAGAATAATCACCACTTTTATCTATAACCTTCCTTCCTACAATGGAGAAAATAAACATGGCATAGCACCACTAAAATGGAATCAACTCCTATATGCATTTATGTATGAATGCATTCCTTCATCAACTATTTAAGTGCCTCCCAAATCCAAGATGATTAGAGGATACAAAAAATGAGAAACAGTATTTGCAATTAAGGAGCCTATAATAAAACATACTTCTACTACACCACACTTCTTTAACATGTATATTATACAATTTAACTCTATTAATCAATCAATCAATTAATCAACATTTGTTAAGTGCCTACTATGTGCCAGCTATTTTGTTAATATGGATTGCATTAATCCCAATAATTACTGGATTCCAATAATCCCAATTATAATGGAAATACAAAAAGAGTCAAAAAAACAAACAAACCCTGCCCTCAAGAAGGTCACAATCTAATGGAGGAGATAGCAAACAAATGTATGCAAACAAGCTATTTATAAGATAAATAGGAAATAATTAATAGAGCCTATTAGATTTCCTCTACAGGTAGAATTTTTCCCAAAGTCTTTTTCTCCCTCTGTGGACTTCTCCTTGAAGAGATCCTAGAACCAAGCCAAAAAACAAAACAAAAAGAACTCTCCTTTTCCAATCTCTCACCAAGTCTTCTCCTCATATAGGGATACAGAGTATCAAGTAATTTTTCTTTCCACCACTGAGGAGAATTTATATATATATATATATATATATATATGCATATATATATATATATATATATATATATATACACACACACACACACACACACACACACACACACACACACATAGCCCTGAATCCCAGGTTGCACTAGCAAAGTGCTTTACAAGCTTCCTGTAAGTCAGGAGCCTAATGCCATTTTTCTTAACAGAAGGTATGACAAATATCTACAGTCAAAACATGAGAATTTAACTGATCTCTGAAAAGACAGGCCAATTAGAAAATTTTTGGAATATGGTGGTATAAGAAGGCTGCTTATTAGAAAGGTAAAAGGAGATAAAGATGAGGGGAAGTCAGGGTCCCCCATTAGTTTACCAAGAGACAGTGGCAGACGCCAAGGAAATTAGTCCTAGTTTCAAGTCCAACTCCTGTCCTGCGCTGGGGTTGGTTGAAATGAAGGGGGAACAGAAACCAGAACTGGGGCAGAGAAATGGTAATGAAACTTAGACAGCAGAGGGAAGAGTTTTAATTTTTAATTTAATTTATTTATCCCTCCCAATGTGAGGAAGATAATAGAATATGACCTAGAACAAAGATCCAAGTCTAAAAAATGAAACTAAAAAATCTTAAAGAAAAAAATTGAAAGAGCAAAAAGCCTCAAAGAAATTGAGGAACTTATAGGAAGATGGTGATTGTGTTAGTATACTCAGGATGCAGTGACTGATCTTGGCTTCTTCAGTAGCCATGCTCCAAGGGCTCCACAGTACCTTCTTCTGCTGCCTTCATGACAGATGGAACAAACTGTACTTATCAGCCCCTTCTGCTAGCAGAAGTCTTCACATGCCTGGTGTAGATACCCCCTAACTCATCAATGAGTTTGAGACCTGTCAGTTACTCTCAACCTGGTTTAGCCTGCTAGTTTCCACAGTTTACCAAGTGTGACCACTGCACAGGCAGCAGCTTCTTGGAGTCTCAGGTGAGAACTGTGTGGTCACTAGACACCAAAGAAGGAACGAGCCCAGAAAAGGGCTCTGTAAACTCTCAGTCTTCCCTGAACACCCTAGACACTCATTCCATTGAGAAAGGATTATGCTATAGGTAGAAGAAAGTACCTTTGTTTACTATAAGAATGTACCTGTTACTCCACTACTCTTGAATATTAAGAGTGTTTTAGTATATTTTTCCTTATTCAAGATTCCTATAAATGTTATCACAAATTATTTTGCAAGAGAGAGTCGTGTAGGGGCAGGGAGGACTATACCATTTTGGATAGCTCTTGCTCCAAGCTAGAAATTTTGGCTTATAGATTTGTTATAATTTTTTAAAAATTGTTTCTGGCAGATATGAATTTAAAAATTCAGAATACCACTATTTGTTTAGGCATTCCTCATTCTATAAAAATTGACTTTTCTCCCAGATCTTTGCTATCATAAAAAATGTATATGAAGATGTTCTTTTGATCAAAGACTTCATATAGGTATATGCTTATAGTGGGACTTCTAGGTCAAAGGCCATGGATATTTTAGTCACAGAAACCTTCCAACACTGAATATCTATATATTTCATCATTGTTGTCAATTTGCTGGGGGGTATTCTCCAGACTGTTTGACTTGTATTTTTCATTATTTATGATTTAATTCATTCTTTTACATCACAATTATTAATAGTTAATGAAGGAATCAGGAATAACAAATCATGAGAATTATGAATATGTGGTCAAAAGCTGATCCCAGGGAACAAAGGTTCATGTGAGAGCAAGGTTTGGTTGCAAAGGCAATTGTCTTATTGTGAGTATATATTGAATAATTTACAAGATTGATTTATACTGAATCTTTCTATCAGAGAATTGGCTTGGGAATGAAGTTATCTGGCAAGGGAAATGAACTTCTCTGGACCGGAGGAGGATGTCACATACCATTGGAAACCACAACTGGTAGACTGCTAAAAATTCCTAAAGAACAAAAATGTTTCCAACCCTTATGTGAGAAATCCTGTGAGCAAAATAAGGCTAAGGAAGATTTTTTTGAATAGGTTTAAAGTTGAATACAAGAAGCAGAAAGTTTCACATAGGCAGCAGTGTTTTCAATCAACTTCTCTTTTCACAAAATTTGTTGCCTTTTGTAGAATACCATGTACTCCTGTGTGAAAACATTTGTTGTCTCCTTTGTTTTGTGAATTCACTGAATTCTCATCTTTTTACATTTAAATATATTTCTGGAGCAGCTGCTCAGGAGCCCTAAACTGTTTTCCCATACTCTGTGTCACTATGTTTTTTTTTTTCTCTATGTGGCTCCAATCTCTGACTTAGTCCCTCTTTTTCCAGTCCTCAGCTTCTCTTCACAGGTCAGGAGAATCCACTCATGTCTTGCTCTCAGCTGAACTGTAGCAGTTAACGATTTTACTTTTGAAAACCATTCATATATATTTTTAAACATCTATTAGTGAATGTTTTTTGGTTATATAGATATAGACATGTATTATATGTAATATGCATATTTATTTGTTATCTATATATCTTAGATACAATTTCTACATGAAGATTTTTTTTGCCATTTCTATTTATTTTATTATTCTAGACAGATTTTGTTTGTGCAGACACTTTTAAATTTCATATGGTCAAAATTACATATTTTATTTATTGTCATTTTATCTGTTCCTGGTAATGAAATTTAGACTGCAGAGGGAAGAGTTTTAAGTTCTCTTTATCCCTCCCAAAGTGAAGAAGATAATAGAACATGGCCTAGAACAAAGAGTCAAGTTTCAAAAATGAAACTAAAAACCCTGGTTTTAAAATATTTCCCTTTTTTTAATTGCTATGTCAGCCATTTCAGTTGTGAAGGACTCTTCATGATCCCATTTAGGGTTTTCCTGGCAAAGACACTAAAGTGGTTTGCCATATCCTTCTCCAACACTTTTTATAGATGAGGAAAGTGATGCAAATGGGGTTAAGTGACTTACACAGCATCACATAGCAAGTGTCTAGGGCACATTTTAATTCAGGTCTTCTTGCTCTAGGTCTAGCACTCTATCCATTGTGCCACCTAACTGCCTATACATGTCCCATGCACAGCTATAAAAGGTATATGTCACACCCCATCTGCCCAGCTTTGGAACTATCTTTTATGGGGTCTTCCCCCACTAGAGTGTGAATTCCATGATAGCAAGGAATGTTTCTTTTTGCTTGTATTTGTATCTCAAACATTTAGCACAGTGCCTGACATAGTATGTATTTAATAGCTAATTAATATGGCTCTCCTAGTTTTTTTAGACTATATGATCTTTAATGAATCTAATGAATCTAATTTTGAATTTTTTGAAAAATATGGTATAAGACATTGGTCTAAGCCTAATTTCTGTCAGACTTATTTCTAATTTTCCTGACAGTTTTTTTTTATCAAACAGGCAATTCTTTCCTTATGCTTCATATTTATCAAACATTATTTCCAGTTTTTCCTCGTCTAGTGTGTTCTATTTTTCTACTTATCTATTTTTTAATTAATGTTAAATGTTTTTGACAACTGCCACCTTATAATATAGTCTGAATTTTAGAAGTGATATTCTCCCTTCATTCTTATTGGTTTTCATGATCTCTCTTGATATTGTAGATCTTTTGTTTTTAGGAAAGAATTTTTTCATTATTTTATTGTCTGTGCAATATAGGCCAATAAGGGAGGTTACCCCCCCCCCCCCAATTGGGGAGAGGGAGAGAAGGGGTTGAGAAAAGGAGAGGGGAGAAGAGGTTGATCTTCTGAGTTTGTTCCCTGAGGGACAGAGTATGTCTCCTCAGAGATTTGGTTGGGAGGTGAAGGTTAAGGACTGGAGGAGAGGACTTTAGAGAAATGACCCACTGCCTCCCTTCTCAATCTTAGCTCTTGTTGAGAGGCAGGATAGATTTTCTTGCCTCTGGATCCTCCCAATACCCCAACTACCACTCTCCCTTTGAGATCTGGGTTCACTCCCCAACTCTAGTCTTTTTTTATTTTTTTTAACCCTCACCTTCTGTCTTGGAATCAATACTTTGCATTGGTTCCAAGGCAGAAAAGTTCTAAGGGCTAGGCAATGGGGGTTAAGTGACTTGCCCAGGGTTACACAACTGGGAAGTCTGAGGTCATATTTGAACCTAGGACCTCCTGTCTCTAGGTCTGGCTCTCAATTCACCTAGCTACTCAGCTGTTCCCCCACCCCAACCCTAGTCTTGTGCTAATCCTCCTCCTTGGGGAGAAGTACAATTCTCTCCAAATCTTCAGATCCCTTCTTTGGTGTCAGAAAGTAGGCAGACTTGATCTAGATAGTAACATTTTAATCAAGAATCACTTAGGGAAGGGAAAATGAAAGTTTGAGAAAGAAAAGTAGGTAGCAGGAATCCCTAAAAGCTGGCAAACTGACCCCCCAAAATTTCAAGGGGTCCAGAGCCTGAACCCCTATTCTGGTCAGCTGCTGGTTGTCTCTATTCTTGAGCTAATTTGGTTATTGCTGGAGTTCAGACAGATTGGGGGGATAGAGAGATGAAGAAAATCCTGATTTCCTCAGTAGATGGTTTCTTCTAAAGGCCAATCTACTGTGTTAAGGTGAGCAAAAGATTTCCAGGGATCGCTAGGAAGCAGTTGGTGTCCAAAGAGAAACCTCCAGCCTTTGATATCCTCTGGTCAGGCTTTCAGCTGAAGGAGTCAGAGTTGAAGTGGCAGTTTCTCAATTCTCTCAGCTCTTGTTACCTTTAGAATTCTGGGTCCCTTCCTTTCTGCCCTTCCCCCACATGGGCTGCTTCTTGCTTTACTGGATCAGATTTCTTTCCTTTGCATATTCCTCTCTTTTGCAATTCTTCTCTTACATCTGTAAAGTATTCCTTTGATAATTTAATTAGCATGTTATTAAAACTAAATTAACACTGGTAGTAGTACAGCCCTGCCATGAACATTGAATATTCTTCCTATATTTCAATTGTTTTTTTTATTTCTTTAAGGAGCACTTTGTAATTTAATCTATTCAAGTCTTTTATGTGCTTTGGTAGATCAATGCCCAGATACTTTGTGAATTTTGTAGCTTTTTGAAATAGAACTTCCTTTTCCCTTATCACCTCTAAGATTTTATTATGCATAAATGCTATTGATTTTTGAGAGTTTGCTTTGTAATCTGCGACTTGATATTTTCTCAGTTAGCATCTTTGCTAATTTCCTAAGATTATATAAGTAAATCATAATATTATCAGAAAATGGGAAGCTCTATCTCTATTTGCTTATCTTTAAACTTTTAATTTATTTCTCTTTTCAATGCTATTGTTAATATTTCTAAAACCATAAACAAAAATAGTAGGGAGAATAGACATCATTTATAGGAATTTTAATCCTATATTTATTAGAAAAGTTTATTTTTAGGGGGCAACTGGGTAGCTCAGTGGATTGAGAGCCAGGCCTAGACATGGGAGGTCCTAGGTTCAAATTTGGCCTCAGACACTTCCCAGCTGTGTGACTCTGGGCAAGTCACTTATCCCCCATTGCCTCGCCCTTACCACTCTTCTGCCTTGGAACCAATGCCTAGTATTGATTCCAAGACAGAAGGTAAGGGTTTTATAAAAGAAAAGCTTATTTTTTTTAAACTTATTGTGAATTTTAAAATCTTCATCTTGCTTGGTCTAGCACCCAAAATTGTGCACACCCACACTACACGGGCATGTGCTAGTCAATGACAAATCAGAAATAACTAACTGCCCACCTGGGCTGTCTTAAGCCAAGCTTGAGCCACCATTGGCACTTGTGAGGCACAGGAAGTGACGGAGAGAGCAGCCTCTGGAATTCGCGCACTTCCTGGGGACAGAGCTAGACAGGAGTTCGTGCTAGGAGCTTGAGCAGGGTGGAGGCCCGCAGACAACTTCCCTTCAGATCCTGAGTCAAGGACTGATTCCTTCTCTACCTTTGGGCCTAACTCCCTCTGGCTTGGCCAGAGGTTGAGTAACCCCTTTCCCTTTTCTCCTCGCTCCTTCTCTCCCTCTCCCTTTTCTTACTCCCATTGTGATTAAACCACCATAAATTCCATTCTGACTTGAGTGTTTCATTTTAGGAATTTCATAAGTAAATTCCTTGGCGGCCATTGTTCAATATTATAACAACCTTCAAAGGTGATTTTCACCAAAACACTTATACTTTCATTCTACTAACAACTCTAATACAAAACTCTAAAACAAAACTCTAATGCAAGACGTAGGCAAATGGGATTAAGTGACTTGCTTGCCTCAGATCACATAGTTAGGAAGTGTCTGTGGCCAAGTTGGAACCCAGGTCTTTCTTACCCCAAGCCTAACTAACACTCTGTCCCCTGAGTATTGTATCTGATGCTTGCTTTTGGTTTTAAATAGATGCTTTTTATATCTATGCCTACATCACTCTATGCCTCTCCTTTTTAGGGCTTTTAGCATAAATGAATGTCTACTTAGTCAGTGGGGTTTTTTCTGTATCAATCGAAATAATTGTATTTTATGATAATGTTTTATAATTAATAATATTAATTATTTTCCTAATTTTGAACCATTCTAACATCCCTTGTACAAATTCAACCCTGTCACAGTTGTCAAGTTGAAATCCAGAGACCCTAAATTAGGCTCTGTCCCATAAGAATTTGCTCCGAGAGAGGTCACGGACTTAGCCATTTCAGACTGAATAATAGCCCTTAAAATAATTGATAATTATAGTTTAGTCCAGTGGGGCTAGCAGACCTAATCAAATGTTAAGTACCCTTTTAGTCTTAGAAGTTTCCTTGTATTAGAGATCCATTCCCAAGAAGACCAACACCTCTGGCTATTCCTTTGGAAAGATTAAAATTAATATTCAATACTTCAAGTATTATTTTAATACTATTTATTAAAATCAACTTAGAGCAAAGGGCAAGTGATGCCAGAGAAAGAAAAGGCTGCTCCCTTCCTCCATGCTGGTCTAAGCCAGAGAGAGAGAGAGAGAGAGAAAGTAAGAGAGAGAAAGAGAGAGCGCATACAGGGGTGGAAACAACTTAACAATGCACATCCAGGAAAGGGAAAAGGGAATTATGGGGATTGTAGTCCCCAGGGTTCAAGATTCCAATCGATACAATCTCCCTGTGATCCTTTGGGAGACCAGTCTTCCCAATGGATCATGAACACATAACTAACACTTAACTTGAAATAGAGGTATACACAAATATTACAGTTTTTAAAGGGAAATTTCAATAATTTGGGGATAAGAGGAAAATAAAAGAGAAAAGGAACAAAACCAATAATAGGTGCATTGACAAAAAGCCAATGGGGCAATCCCCTTTGACATAAGAGTGTACATTTAAAAAAAAAGGCATTTCAAACTTCCCAGAATTCAAATTCGCCATATCTCAAAGTTTAATCTGGATCTTCTGGTGCAGTGTGTGTTCTCTGCAGTCATCTTCAAGATGCCTTCTAGATTCTGGGAGGTACTCTCTTGTTCTAAATTATAGACCAGAAAGTTTGGGACAGGTGGAAAGAATGAAAAAGAAATTAAAAAAACCACAATAGCTAAACTCTGTGCCCAAACTCATCTTAAATGGACAGAGGTTCTTCCACTTGCACTTTTCTATCTGAGGACGAAACCCAGAGGAGATGTACATATTTCCCCATATGAGATATTGTAGACAGCCAGTATGGATAGGAAGGACAGCTAAACCATCTTATCTTTCCATGCTGGGAGGGGAATGCCAGTTATACACCTATCTGACACAGATACAAGATAGATTGGAAGAACTGAGAAGGCTAGGACTACTAGTGCAAAGGGTCCCACTAGATTTCTCATTACATAACATCAGGCCAGGGGACAAAGTATATGTGAAAAATTTTACCAAAGACAAACCCACAGAGCCCAGATGGATTGGTATGATGTAGCTCTCACCACTCCTACATTGATTAAAGTAATAGGAAAAGATGATTGGTTTCACACATCTCACATTAAACATCACTATGCCCATAATAACACACCAAAAGACAACTTAATCGATTCCGCCCAAGAATCCATTCAAACACAGACATCCCAAGAACAACGCTTGATAAATAAACTTGAGCCCATGAATCCAACAAAATCACAGAAGAAGAAATAGAGATACTAAACAGAGACAGTGAAAGAAAAATAGAATAATGCCCAAGTCAGATATAAATTTGGGTTAGTTAGATCAGGGAGGATTAATGTAGCCCATGAAACACAGGAGAAGCCGTTCCTTGCAGAACCTAGGAGTTTATTTGAGTGGATTTAGAATCCCTTAGAATTAGTACACATATATACAAATAAATCTCCATCTCAAGCCTAGACTAAAATAGTATTAACCTCTACAATCAACCACATAGGAGTATAACAATTGCATTATAATCACACATTAAGAATGATATCTACACTCATTTAAAAAATCTTACTTGCACACATGAAGATGGCACAAACATCCTGTATAAAATTTTACTCACATGCATCAACATATTCACTCTTATACGCACACACATGTTAATCTTACACACATGCATAATCCTGTAGTTCCAGATATCTGAGATCAGCTTTCAAGGTGAGACGACAGGCAAGTATGTATCCTATAAAGGAGAAGGTACCCTGGACTGGTGACGAACTTCAAGCAACATCATAGGATGGAAGACACATTGACAACTGGAAAGAACTTTGAAGCAAAGACATTCATTATTGGGAATGAACTTCAGGAAAATAGGTCACATAAGACTAATCTCCAATCACATTAACTTCACATTTAGGAAAGTACATTTACATGCATGTTGGAATAAATATGCATCCACCACGACATATCTAGAACACGAACAAATTTCACACTGACATTAGGGGCTGTGCTGTAAATAAGGACAACCCATAAATTATATATCTGTAAATAAATCTCTAGAGTCAGAGGATGTGTATATATATATATATATGTATATAAATAACATGTAACATATGTAAATGTGTAGAAAACTCAGACATGTACATAGATAGCATAATAACAATCTAATCCACTAATATCGATAGAAAAGAGAGAGTTAAAATACTAACCATTAACAGACAGGGACAGAGTAGTTTAGAGTGGAAAAGGGAATGTTGTAACAAGTGAGGTAACATAGGGACAGAATAAATCAGATTTCAGTAAGATACAAGTTAATATATATACAACCTTCACCTGAATTTGGCCATGCCCATTTTCCAGAGTTTCCTAGCTTTAATGAAAAAAGATGGAGATTTTCCTGGAATAGGAGATGATAAATCCCCAGATCCTAATAAATATGCAAACCCTGATCCTAGGGTTATAGAGTTACTAATCCACACCTTGGGCTGCTGGTCTATTCTCCTAGGCCCAAGGCTACTCTATTAGCCCCCAAGCTACTCTACTAGCCCCCTGGCTAATTCATCAGCCCCAAGGCTATCCAGTTAACCCTGAGGTTATTCTGCCAGCTATTAGGCTATTTCATCCCCTTAACCATCTTCTTCAAATAAAATGGGATGAGACCCTGCTTCAAACTTGGATGTGTTTCTTACACATCTTTTATTCCCCGGCTCTATTTTCTATAGTTCCTCAGTCTTAGAAAAATCAACAGGAAATGAGGGCATAAAAATATTACTATCTCATGGCAGAAATTTTTCTTTCCTTGGTCATGCAGTCGAATTCTACCCATTACCCTTTCCACAATGATTTTCTTTTACCTTTACAAATTAAATTCCTCCCTTGGTTCTTTCTTTCCAACCTTTCTGGATGCTGGTTACCCCCTAGAGCTCCAGTTTCTCCTTTCCTGAGTTTGGATGTTATCCATGGAGGCAGAAAATTGTCTTATAGGTAGCAGTTTTTCTAGGGACCAAATTCCTGCAGATTATACCCAGTCCCCATATCTCTATAGAATACATCTGTCCTTACCATAATGTACTTCAGTGGCATTTCTTTCACTACTGAATCAAGATTTCACTCTTTTCCTCCTGTTTCAATTTGTCTCTTTGTCTCGCCTATTCTCTCTCTTTTCTTTTAAACCTTTATCTCCCATCTTAGAATCAATACTGTGTTTTGGCTCCAAGGCAGAACAGTCTAGACAATTAGATTTGTCCAGGGTCATACAACTGGGAAGTGTCTATGGTCATATTTGAACTCAGGACCTTCTATCTACAAGCCTGGCTTTCCATCCACTGAGCCACCTTTACTCATCCCTTCTCTTGTAGCCCCAATTCATAATTTAAAATGACAGGAGTTATCTTCCCATCACTATTTACCAATGACTTTATTAAAGTACAAAATATATTCTTCTCTATCTTTCTCTCATCTCCCATTTTGTACCCTGTTCTCCCACAAAACACATTGACATCTGTGTCAATATACATCTAGAGAAATAAGGTTAAGGTTTATAAAATCCATGGTATTTCAGGCCTGATCGTTCATAGATTCTGCTATCTCTTTAAGTTCTGCTTTCATTTTTATTTCCTTTTGATTCTTGTAGTAAGCAATTTCTTAATAATCTATTATTTATCTCCAGAGATGTCTCTTCTTCACTTTTCTATTCCTTTTAATAGTCTTGAGGGTTAGAAATAATTTATTTCGTCATATTCTTTTCTTGGTAACTATATTTATTTATTTTACTTGTGTTTCTATAGTTCTAGGTTCTTACCAGTACAATAATTTGCTCATATTCTTTTCTGTTGGTAGAAATGCTTCAAATTCCTCTTTTTTAGGGAACGTCTATTTTCATTGATGCTTAGATTAACAGGACATGTTTGAGTTCCTTTGCTCTTATGAATATATTATTCCAACCCTTTTATGTAGTTTCCAGTGCATGAAGAATATAGTCTTATATTAAAATTTCTGTTCCTTTATCTTTTTCTTGTTAACTTGCAAAGTTTGTCGTTTGTTACTAGAATTGCTCAAAGTAAACACAGTTTATAGTATGGGGTATTTTTTCTGGAGGATATCTGTGCAAAGATGATTTTAGCATTGTGATTTAAAAATCTAAATTAATTTGTCACCAGGGAAAATCCCAAATAATAAAATACCCAAGTCAGCTGGAAAATATGGTGATTTTAATTGATATAGTGAGAAGGAATTAAGGAGAAGAGAGAGGAAGAGGAAAGAGTTAATTTAAACTGCTCCAGCTCAGGCTGAGCCAGGCAGGAGTTAAAAGGCTTTGGCCAAAGTGGCCTTCCTAAGGAATCGGTCTAATCACTCACCAGGAGACCATCTCAAGGAATCTGTCTGAGTGAGCTACTCCAGGCTGAGTTCCAGGATCGAACTGCCTGTATCTCCAAATCTCTGAATCTCTGAATGTCTGAAACTGAACTTTTCATCCTCTTTTATAGACCTTTCACTCTTGTGTCTCCTCCTCTAAATTTTCATGTCTACCAATCACAGCAGACGCTTTTCTCCAGGACTGCCCACTCTTTAGTTCTTATCTTTTCTAGTTAGATTATATCTTTTGAGCTACTTCACACTTCTTTGTTAAGTTCACCTTTTGTTAGTTACTTGACCTTTTTTGTGATTAATTTAACCTTTATAGGTACTTAACATCTTTTGTATTAAGATACTAAAAATAGACTTAGCTTAAAGTTCTAGCTTCACTATAAGGTGAGAACTAAGTACTTTCATTGTTCAATCAGGAGATTACAACTTTATCTTCTCCTAAAGTACTGTCTGAGGAGGGTGGAATAATTTCCAAGTTCACATCTGTGGATTCTTTTGATTGATACTTGTTTTGTGTATTCAGAAGTTTAGGGAAATTTTCTAATTTGATTTGCATTATGGTGTTCAAGTTTCTTTACTTATATGCTGAGAGACCTATGACCCTTAACTGTGTGCATTTTTTCTTGAGATCAATGTGCTCTGCTTGTTTAGATATAATGATTTTTTTTTGTTACTGCTTTTTATCTTTCTTCTTCTAGACTTCAATTAAGTATTATCAATTATTTTGCTTATTTGGAGAGACTTGCCTCTGTGAATTTATGTTTTTTTGATTTCCTACTATGTAGGCAAAAAATTCTGCCATTTGTTGCCTTAATTAATTAGTCAACATATTTATTTTTTAAACCCTTAATTTCTGTCTTGGAAACCATACAAAGGCTCAAAGAGGGAAGAGTAGTGAGGTATAGGCAATAGGGGCTAAGTGACTTACTTGTCCAGGGTCACACAGCTAAGAAGTGTCTGAGTCCACATTTAAACCTAGAACCTCCTGTCTTTTGGGCCTAGTTCTCACTTCCCTGAGCCACCCAGGTGCCCCCTATTTGTTCCTTTCAAATTACTTTCAAGAATCTGATTTTTTTTTTAATCCTTTTAGAAAATCCCACTGTGACTTCACTCACTCTTACAAATCCACATGGTACTTTGTCTCACTGGGAATTAGTTCACTTTCTTTTGTCTTGTAATATTTATTAAGAGACATTTTTAATCATTTAGTATCTTGCTACCATCTTTCTAATTTATCCACTTATGTAGGTTTTTAATTGTTTTTTTTTCCACTTCTTTCTGAGATTTGTTGAATTAAGCCTTTTTCCTTTCTCTTCCCCTAGTAATAATTTTCTAACTCCTACCCTTTTGATAGTGTTCCCTGGGGATGAATTAGCTGTGGACCCTTACTTTGAGGAGTTCTTTTCTTCAAGGTCAAGCCTCAGTTTCTGTCCCATAGGCTTTTGCTGAGAGAGGACTGGATGGAACTGAATACATTTCCTTTCCTTTAAGCATAGGGCAGTCCCACACATGTATGCTAGTGTCCTATCCAGTTGATTATGTTATTTCTTTGGCTGACAGCTTCTGTCTAGGCAGAAGACCCCCCACTCTCTTATATTTCCCCTTCTTCTACAAGGGGATGGACAGAATTGAAATCTCTTTTCTGTCATTGAATGGTGGGCTAAGAGCAGGAACAGACTGATCTGGTAGAGAATGTGACAGCAGCAGGGAAATTCCTCAATGGCTCCTGGAACACAAATATAGGAATTGGGCCATAAGCCCAGACAGAGAATAGTAGGGGTGTCCTGAATAAGCATGTTAGGAATTAATGTTCTCTGCTATTAATTTATAAGGCTGTTACCTTATTAAGTTCCTTAGTATCTTGGCCTGTGAAGACAGCTGCAATTGCTTTACTTCTTGGGTACAATTTCTATTTTGAGGAGTTTCTGGGTGTTAGTAAGGACTGCAAAAATTATCTAATCTACTATCTTCATCATGTGACCCCCAAACCAATAGCCTTTTTTTTTTAAACCTTTACCTTCTGTCTTGGAGTCAATACTGTGTATTGGCTCCAAGGCAGAAGAATGGTAAGGGCTGGGCAATGGGGGTCAAGTGACTTGCCCAGGGTCACACAGCTGGGAAGTGTCTGAGGTCAGATTTGAACCTAGGAACTCCCATCTCTAGCCCTGACTCTCAGTCCACTGAGCCAACCAGCTGCCCCCGCACCCCTGCAGTAGCCTTTTAATTAGCCCCAATATCTCATATCCCTCTCCACTACAGTCATTGCTGCCAAAGCTATTTTCTTAAAGTTTAAGTCTGATTATGCTATATCACATGCCTTCTGCCCAGTTCTACCCTTAATTCAATAACTCCAGTGGTACCCTATGACCTCTAAAATAAAATAATTTAATTTCTTTTGTTTGGCAGTTAAAGCTCTGCACAGTCAGTGCCCTTCCTATCTTTCCAGACTTGTCATATATTTCTTTCCTCTATGGTCAAGACATGATGGCTTGCTTAATCAGAAGAGATCATGCCTCATAAGAAATTAGTCTCCTTTGTTTTCTTATCAGCTGTTTCAACATATCCTTGGAATGGTAATTCTAATGGGAATCTAAGAAAATATATTTTTACTGGAGTGTCCTATTTCCCTGCAAGTTACTAGTCTCTTGTCTTGTCCTACTCTCCTTTGATGTGTCTCCTTTCTCTCAGAAACCTAAGCCCTCTAATCTTTCTGTTGTTTCTGTGATCTCCCTGTATGAATTTTCTATATGACCTATGGTTATGTGTTCTCACACCTAATTTTCCTGTATATGATTTAATTTCCTTACTTTCAGGAATAACCATTTACATAGTTGACTTTGTGCCAAAATATCCCCAAAATAATCAATGTGTAATTTAATTCTGTTTGATTAATAAGCATATACAACTACTTTCAAGTAAGGACTTGTATGAAAGAGAGTTAATTACAGGAGAGTATACTTTTCACAAGATGAAAGGATCCCAAGTTCAAAAGACTTCTGAATTACATGTAAGTGGGGTAAATGTCTTAGGAAGAAAATTTAATAACAAAAGGCTGAAAAAAGTGTTGAAGGCTAGAAAACGAAGACAAATGTACATGGAAAACTGTTTAAAGAGACTAAGGTTTAGAGTTAACATAGAATGTGAAATGAAGAATAGGGAGGATAATTGGCTCATGATTTCACTGCTATAGAGAACTACTGGGTCTCTCCACCAATGCAAGTTAGTACCCTCTCCACAGATTGTTCTAACAGAATTGCCTAGAAACAAGAGTGGGAAGAGCAGAGAAAGGAGGAAAATATTAATGTATAAATTGTATATATCTATATATACATATATATTTCTATACACACACACATACAACCACTAAGAATTACTCTTCTAAATCAAGAAAAACTATCATTGTTTAGGACTCCTAATAACAATATGGAATAATCTGCATCATGATATGAGAGTTGTAACTTAAAAGAACACTATTACACGAAAGAAGAATTTAGAGGGGTTGGGAAAGGCTTCCTGTAGATTATGGAATTTGGGTTTGTGCTGTGTCCTTGGGCAAATCAGTTTGCTTGTTTCCCCTTCTCAAAAGTGGGGATAGGGGATGGCTAGGTGGCTCAGTATATTGAGAGCAAGGCCTAGAGATGAGAAGTCCTGGGTTCAAATTTGACCTCCAACACTTCCTAGCTGTGTGACCCTGGGCGAGTTACTTAACTCCCATTGCCTAGCCCTTACCACTCTTCTGCCTTAGAACCAATATGTATTGGTTCCAAGACAGAAGGTAAGGGTTTAAAAAAAAAAAAGTAGAGGCAATCTTCCTTACAGACCTGTGCTCAAAACCCAGTGACTTGAAAAAATAACTCATTTATGCAGTGCTAAAACTTTCTTTTAAGTTATTTATTTAATTCGTATAGAACAGAGGTTCTCAACCTCTCAATTTGTAGTAATGAGAATACATAATGCATATCAGGTATTTACATTCCGAATCATAACTGTAGCAAAATTACAGTTTTGAAGTAGCCACCAAAATAATTTTTTGGTTTGGGGTCACTGCAACATGAGGAACTGTATTGCCGGGTCATGGCATTAGAAAGGTTGAGAACCACTGATTTAGAATATTTTTCCATGGTTACATGAGTCATAGTCTCCCTCCCCTCTTCCCTCCCCCCTCCTGTAGCCAATGAGCAATTCAACTGGGTTTTACAAGTATCAAAATCAAGACCTATTTCCATATTATTATTATTTGCAGTAGAGTGATCATTTAAAGTCTACATCCCATTATATCCCCATTGAACCATGTGATCAAGGAAATGTTTTTCTTTTGTGTTTCTACTCCTACAGTTCTTTCTTTGGATGTAGATAGTGTTCTTTCTCATAAGTCCCTCAGAGTGCTAAAAGTTTTAAGTCAAACAGATCAATTCATTGACAGGCATTTACTTCACCTACTATGGGGCCAAACACCATGTTAAAGATATAGTGACATAAATAAAGGAAGTGGTACATGCCTACAAGGAAAGTAGCTAGGTGGTACACTGGATAGAGTGCCAGGACTGAAGTCAGCAACACTTCTGAGTTCAAATCTGGCCTCAGACACTGTGTGAGCATGGTAAAGTCACTTAACCCTGTTTTCCTCAGTTCCTTAATTTGTCAAATGAGCTGAAGAAGGAAATGGCAAACCATTCCAGGATCTTTGCCAAGAAAACCCCAAAAGCTGTCCCAGGGCTCACTTCCTTTTAGAGGAAGTGGGATGGGCCTATACACAAGTATTTGGAATACAAACCAGTTTTAGGAAAAGGCACTATCAGCTAGAATGGCAGTAGCAGCTGGAAGGAATCAAGAAAGGCTTCCTAAAGGCCTTTGAGCTGTGCTCTGAAGAAAAAAAAAAGTGCTTTACCTACTTTATTTCATTTGCTCCTCACCACAACCCATATTATTTTTATTTTACAGATGAGGAAAACTGAGGCTCTGGGAAATTAAAGTGACTTGTCCAGTTATACTATTATCTTGTCCTAGACAAAAAAGGCTTTCAACTGTGTGGAGTCGTAATTGTAAGAAGATCAAAAGGAACGAATTCCTGAACCTCCGAGTTGTAAAGAATATGAGATCCAGTTCAACTAATTCAAATGATACTCTCTACAAGAAAACTCTTTCATTGGCTGTTGTTTTTTTTTTAAACCACCTTGCATTCATTAAACAACAGTGGAGTGTATAGCTCTAGCTGGGGTAAATTCTGTCATTCACTTCCCTTAATTTTCATTACCTGGGGTTATTTTCTCTCCTAGGATAAAGGAAAACAAAGGTTTAACCTGGGAAATTCGGGGTGGTGTTAAAGACCTCGAGGAACTCTCGAATACGTCATGGCTTTCTCCTCTTTGCGCAGGCGAGACGACGCGTGACGTAATACGTCAAACTCCCAACTTCCTCCTCCTTAGCCAACTCCGACTTCCGTCATTTTGGATCTTGGAGTCTCCCTCTTCCCTCCGGGTGTCTGGGTGTCCAAAACCCCGCCCCACTAAATTAGGAAGAGGTAGACTACGGGTCCCGCCCATGGGCATGATGGCGTATCTACGTTCCCTTTCCCATTTCTATTCTCTCCATCAGCGGAATCAGCAAAGGATTAGAACGTGAGTGAAGAACACCGCCTTTCTTCCTGACTCGTGCCTGGCCGGAAACCTTCCCGGGCTCGTAAGGTATTCACTGGAGAACTAGTGTTGGTCAGTAAAAATTGTTGACTGACTTTCGAGGTGAATAAAATGGGGGCCGAGAGTGGACGGTGGGCGGATACCTTCCTATGCATGGCCAATCGCTGCTGCATGAAGCTGGACGAGTTGAAGGTTGGTAAGAAAGAAGGAGGGGGCGGGTTCAGGGCGGGGCCCTGCAGGGAAGGGGCGGAGCTGCGGTTGCGGTCGTTAGTTGGAGGCAGCTGCTGCGGTGGCGGCTGCGGGTGAGTGAGGAAAGGCTGGGGGAAGCTCGGGGCGGCCTTCGATTTGATGGAGAGAAGCACGGAGGCTCTGGAGACTTCGCTCCCTGTCGGCTTAGCTCTCTTGTTCGGGTTTTATCTGTAAGAAAGTGGGTGCCCAAATTCTCTGAAGATCTCCCCTGCCCGGTGGGCTTGTGGGGGAGAACCTAGATTGGCGTGGCAGTTTCGGGTCAGTTTCTTTCCTTTTGCTGTCCCCATCCTCTGGGCCAGGGAGGGGTGGGGGGGAATTCTGGATGGCGATCCAGGGCTTGGGGGTACCTTTCCCCCGGTAGGGAAGCGGGACTTGCCAGCTCCGTGCCGCCCCCTTTGGCTGTGTGAATCTGAGAGAGAACGTGGCTGTGGTAGAGACACAGCCAAGGACTGGTTGGTTATCTGTTCCCTCTTTCCCGCGACTTGTGCTCTTTTAGCAATCCCTTTCACCCACGGTACCGTTGTCATTCTCTCACCCCTTTCACCTAGATCATCCACCCGCGGGTCAGGTCACCCTCAGCCAAAAACTTTAGGCCTGTGTGGGATGGGCTGAACAGGTGGTGAACAGGAACCACTGCTGGGGGTGAAAGTTTACATTTTAACTCCCCAACTTTGAGGCGACGCCTCCTGTCAAGGTCTCTTAAAGGTAAGGAGGGTAGAAAGATAAGATTGTGTTGTGTTCTGTAACTTCGGGCAGCACACTTGTCTTAAAGCTTCTGTTTGCTCTTATAGGGGAAGGGGGAACAAAAACCTGCCCCAAATGCTCCAAGTACTGCTTGATCTGTAGTTTACTGCAGAGATTCTTCAGCTGGGCTCCTTGCGGATAGATTTTAGGGGAAGGGGTGGGTGGGAACTTGTATGAAAAAAATATATAAATAATCGCTGATTGTAATTTAACATTTTAAAAACTGGGTAGCTTTTATATAGCACTTTTAGGTTTGCAAAGGGCTTTACACATAATAACACCCAGGAAACTGAGGCAAACCGATTCAATGACTTGTCTAGGGTTCATATAGCATAAGTGTCTGAGTCATGATTTGAATCGAGTTCTAGCCTCCAGGCCTAGCACTCTTATTTACTTCACTGAGGAGATCATAGACTTTTCCAGACTTCAAAGAGTGGTCAGGACATAAAAAAGGATAAGAATCCCTGTGTTTTAACTCATTAAGATGACTGCATCTGGTTAGTTGTGGGCCTCTTGTATATAAAATTTGTAAAGTTAATTTAGGCAAAGGAAATAATCAGTATGTTATAGGAGCATCAAGCCAGACATTACAGTAATTTTGATAGATTGCCCTGATGGTGAATTTACTAAACATATATAGAAACAAACCTTTATGAGCAAAGTGAAACTTAGAATAATTGGAAATTGGAAAATTGAAAAAGGAAATTATTCCTCTTCTAAAAATGATGTCCACAGAAGTGATGAGTATCAGATTAGAATTCTTATCAGTCTTGTATCAAGTTGGGTAGAATCTTGTACAAGACATTTTGCATTTTTCAAAACTTAGACCTTTATTGATTGATTGATTGATTGATTGACTTTTAAACCCTTACTTTCTGTCTTAGAACCAATTGGTTCTAAGGCAGAAAAGTGGTGAGGGCTAGGCAATGGGGCTCAAGTGACTTGCTCAGGGTCACATAGCTAGAAGTATTTGAATACAGCTTTGAACCTAGGACCTCCAGTCTCTAGGCCTGGCTCTCAATCTACTGAGCCATCCAGCTGCCTCCTTAAATAGACCTTTAAAAAAAAACAATGAAAAGAGTCTGGAGGATTCATCAGCTGGGGATGAGTTATATTTAGGATGCCAAAATGTGGTGGAAGCATCAAAGCAATATAAACAAAATGGCTGATGCTTGCAGGTACCTTAAGAATAACTTTACTCACACCTGATGTAGGAGCCAAGAATTTAGAAGCTAGTTGATACATACTTATATCAGTGCTCAAAAAAACGAATGAAAGAAAATCTGTTTCTAAATACCTATTATAACCAAACTAGATATTAAGCCCCAGGCATACAGATACATAATTGAGACAGACTTTGGCCTCAGAGAGTTTACACTTCTATTGTGGAGACTTCCCAAAGGAGGGAGAGTTTGTCTGGAAAGTCCTTGGAGATGGTAAGCAGATCGTAAGTAGTTATTGTGTGATTAATTAGTTAACTATTAACACTATAAGAATTTTTGGAGAGGGATGCCCAGCATGCAGCAGTACAGTTAATAGGATGCAACAGAATAGATGGCTGGGATTCTCACACAAATACATAAAAAGGCCACAGTAACTAAATGGTTAATTAAGACTTAGAAAACCATTTCCTAAGAGATCTCACTGTCAGCAAAGGTCATGAAGCTTGAAATGAAGGAAGTCATGTACACTAGTGAAACTGTACACAACTAGAAAATTTCACTGCTTTAAAGAAATGAAAGTTATCACTGAATTCACTCATTTGAGCAATCCAAGACTGTATGTACTTCCTAGACAAGTAAAAACAACTGAAAAAGAGTCACACATCTTTAGAGACAGACCAAATATAACATGGCATTGAGTTCCATGCTAAAGGACTATATTAGTGACACTAAATGTTCAAGTCTTGGACCTATAACAAGTGGAGATGTGTTTGTGAACTATTTAATAAGTGTCACCTATGAACTCTGCTGGATATTAACTTAATATTAAATATCAAGAAAGTATAGTGAGTATACCAATATTAACAGTGTAGAAAAGAAGCTTAAGAATACTGTAATAGAAGGCAGCTGAGTCACTCAGTGAATAGATAGCCAGGCCTGGATTAAAATTTCTCAATCCCAGTTGCCTAGCCTGTACCATTCTTCTGCCTTGGAACCAATACTACATAGCTATTCTAAGAGTAAAAAGTTTTAAAAATAATAACAATACTGTAGTAAAATGCTCAAGTTGCCATATGTTGGTCACCATTAGAGGTTATGGACATTCAGGGTCCAAAAAAATATACAGTATGTATTTACTGAAGCACAGTTTCAAATATGTGAATTGATCACAGAATTTTAGTTAGCAGGAATCTGCAGACTAAATACTGGGCCTGAAGCCAAGAAGACTCATCTTCCTGAATTCAAGTCCAGTCTCAGACACTTGATAACTAGGTAATCCTGAACAACTCACTTAACTGTGTTTGCTTCAGTTCCTCATCTGAAAATGAGCTGGAGAAGGAAATGACAAACTGCTCTGATAATCTTTTCCAAGAAAACTCCAAATGAGATCATGAAGATTTGGACACAAAAAGACTTGAAGAAGGGTCAGCAGACTAAATGTGGTTGTTGTACAAATCATAAATAAGGTAGATCTTTTTAAGCAAAGTAGGTGTCCCTGGATGACTTCTTAGGTGCAGTTTATGAATAATTGTATTTTTTTTAAAGAATGCATACTTCTTGGCAGGACAGTCTTTGTTGTTATTTTCAAATTTCTAATCTAGAGACTAGACCTAAATTTAGGGACTAGCTAGATTTTTTAATTTTTAGTGAAAGGAAATTGAGTGTGTATATGTGTTGGGAGGTAACCAGAGGATGTTGATTCCCAACATACAAGATAAAATTCAAATTGAGAAGATGGGAAAGGAAGGTGAGGATCTATATAATTTTTATTTTTTTACCAATTACACGTAATAACAATTTTCCACATAAGTTTTCTGAAGTTATAAGAGCCATACTGTCTCCTTCCTTCACTTCCCTCCCCCTTCTCAGAGATGGTAAGCAATTTGATCTGTAGTTTACATGTATTATTGTGCAAAATCTATTTTTATATTGTTCATTGTGGTAAGAAAATGCTCATATAAAAATCAAAATCCCAAAATAAAAATAAACTAAGTTGAAAAATAGTATGTTTTGATCTACATTCCAACTTCATTAGTTCTTTCTCTGGACGTGGATTAGCATTCTTTGTCATAAGTCCTTCAGAGTTGTCCTGGATCATTGTATTGCTGAGAGTAGCTAAGTGTTTCATAGTTGATCATTGTACAACATTGCTGTTACTGTGAATGTGTTCTCCTAGATTTGCTTTTTTCAATCTGCCTCAGTTCATGTAGGTCTTTCCAGCACTTCCTGAAATCATCCTACTTATCATTTCTTGTAGCACAGTAGAATTCCATCACCAACATATACCAACATTTTCTCAGCCATTCCCCTATTGATGAACATGCCCTCAATTTCCAATTCTTTGCCGCCACCACAAAAAGGGCTGCTATAAATATTTTTGTAGAAGTATAGCCTTTCCCCTTTGGAATATATACCTAGTAGTGGTTGTACTGGATCAAAAGGTAAAAACAGTTTTATACCCCTTCAGGCATAACAGTTTTATACCCCTTCAGGCATTTACGCAATAATCTTGAAGAATCTCTGTAAAATCTTTTAAGTATATCTGGTCAAACTGTTTCCTGAAGGACAAAGGGGAGAATGAAGAAACTTCTGTAGGTTGTGGTCACAGCATGGTTTATCATAAATACCTTCCTTTGATTCACTTCCAAGGAAAGAAAGCCAGGCAAGCTATACTGAGTAAAGTGCCAGCTGAAAAAAACAAGAATTCTCCAGGTGGAACTCCATTACTTCTTTGCTCAAACAGCAAGTTATTTGTTAGAATACAAAATGCCCTTCTGGCTATAGAAAAATTGTACCAAAAATACCAGGTGCCTGTTTAAAATTCTTATATGTCATCTTATTCTGCTCCTGGGAGAGTGACCAAGCCAGTCATGTTGAATAAATTCTTAAAATAATGCCAGGACACAAAAAATAGATTGTAATATTAACAAAACATTCTTGTTCTCTCTTTCCATGCAAGTTGTCCCTGGAGACCGTTATGATGAATCACCTCATTTTCTTAGGAATATACTCTCCAATACTGTATAAGTAGTATGTTATATTGGAAAAAGGTCTCTGGTCTTACATCAGTCTTTTCAGATACGTTTCCAAATGTGGATTTTCATCACATATGAAGACAGCATGCACGATAAAGGGAAGTGTCTACTAAACTTTCTGCCTGGTAGATGGGCTAAAACCTACCCAACATGCATCAGCCTAGATTTTTCCTTAAAAAATCGAAAAGCCACCCTCAGGTTTAATTGGGCTAGAGTGGCCTAAGTACAAAAGCCAGCCCAGGAGGAATTAGTAGTTCCCATGTTGACATGAGCACTCCATGAAACTGTGCCCAACTTACTCATTGGTATGTTTTTGCTAAGTATCCCTTCTAAGCTATGACTAAGTAAATGTTGTTTTATAACTAACTTATTTCATTCCAATCTGGAACCTGAAACTGCCATATTAACCTGACAGAATTTCAGTAATAAATATTTTAAATGAACTTCTTTATAATCATTATAGTATATAATTAGCACTACATTAATTTTATAAAATATTTTCCCTTAATCAAGTTTTGCTTTATTTCAGTTAAATTTTATTATTACCTCCTCTCCTCAACCCATTACAGTTTGGCTTCTACACTCACCATTCTACTGAAACTGCTCTCTTAAAGGTGGACCTTGTGAAGATTAAATTAACTCTTCCCCTGCCCATTTTTAGGTTTAATTACCAGAAGCAAATATACCCCACTAACACTTGAATGGGGGAGGTCTGTGACCCACATGTGTAATAGTGGGTGACGAATCAGAATCGACTGACTGCCCCCAGACAGTCCTAAGCAAAGCTTTAGCTATAATTGGTACATGTAAAATGGAAGAAAGTCACAGGAAGTGACAAAAAGGAATGGTCTTTAAAAATGCCAAGAACTTCCTGTGAAAGGTTTTTTTCGATCTTTTGTCTTCAATTTGACTTTGGAGGAGCTCTGAGGATCTCTGACTGCTTCTACTTTCCTTAAAACTACCACATGGAGTGAGCGAAAAAAGGTAGATTCCTTTCCTGGACTTTCTGAAGGGACTAACCTCAGGAGAGGCTTCCTACATCCCCAGGTCCTCGACTCAAAGTTGAGATCCCTCCAGCTAAGGACTAATTTGCCCTGCCTGGGTTGAGCCAGAGGCTAGAGCAAAATACTTAGTGCATAGGCTAGATATCTTACCCTATCCTCTCTCTGATTTTCTTACTCTCACTCTTTCTATATTTTATAAATAGTTAAAATAAATCTCTTTGGAATTTGACTAAATTCCTGGCGACCCTACTCCTAAATAATATAGTCCAATCTTTTATATTAACCCCTTACATTTCTACTCCTTACAACCTCCTTATTGTCAAATCAATCAGCCTTTTCCCATCTTCACTCTTCTTAATCTGTTTATACATGTTCATTTGGTTTCAGAGATGCCACACTCTGAAAGAATCGTGTCCCAGATTGCAGCTCTGTTACTTGACTACTCATAAGACCTTTAAGGTCATTTTCTCTCAATTACTAATCCTCCTGTGTTAAATGATGTTCTGACTTTCAAGAGGCAGTGTAGTTCAGTGCAAAGAACTCTGAACTAGAAAATCTTTGTTCAAGTAGATTATAATCTCTCAAGGGCAGAAACTAATTTATCTCTATATCTGTAGCATCTTTAAGAGCCCTGCACATAGTGTTTAAGTATTTATGGAAGTCTCATCTATTTCTTGTGTGACCTTGGGTAACTTATTTGACATTTCCTATTTCCTCATCTTTAAAAGTAAGAGACCATACTGAGTCATCCCCAAGACTCCTAACTTTAACAATTTTTTTTTTAAACCCTTACCTTCTGTCTTGGAGTCAATACTGTGTATTGGCTCCAAGGCAGAAGAGTGGTAAGGGCTAGGCAATGAGGGTCAAGTGACTTGCCCAGGGTCACACAGCTAGGAAGTGGCTGAGGCCAGATTTGAACCCAGGACCTCCCGTCTCTAGGCCTGGCTCTCAATTCACTGAGCTACCCAGCTGCCCCCATAACTTTAACAATTTAATGAATCTTCCTCACTTTTTTTTTTAAACTCTTACCCTATGTCTTAGAATTGATACTAAATATCATTTCCAAGGCAGAAGAGCAGTAAGGACTAGGAAATGGGGGTTAAATGACTTGCCCAAAGTCACTCAGCTAGGAAATGTCTGAGGCCAAATTTGACCACCTCTTCTAGACTCCCAGCCTGGTGTTCTATTCACTGTGCTACCTAGCTGTCCCTTTCCTCACCTCTTAATGTGGGTCTGTTTGGGGGCCACTTTTCTCTTTATGCTCTTTGTTTTGGCGACCTCATTTTTTCTCCCCATTAACTTTATCTGTCACCTTTATACAGATGACTGACTCACATATATGTCTGTAATCTTAACCTCACTTCTGAACTCCAAATCTCATCTCCATCTGCTTTTAGGACATCTTAAGATTGATTGAGAAGCATCATGGAGTTGTAGAATGCTGGTCTTGAAATGAGGCAGACCTGGGTTTTAGTGCTGCTCCAGATACTGGTTAGTTCATTAACTCTGAGCAATAAGTTCTAAGCCTTTGTTTCTTAATAAAATGGAGGTCATAGCAATTACCTCTCAGATTTTGTGAAGATCTAATAGAATAATGTATGTCCTGTACTTTGCAGGCCTGAAATTGCTAAACTTGAGATGCTATTATTTGTGATGATGATAATATTATAGTCCCACTAACATTTTGAATTCAACATGTACTTAACCAAATTTACTACCT
This sequence comes from Monodelphis domestica, assembly GCF_027887165.1. Classification (NCBI taxonomy): domain Eukaryota; kingdom Metazoa; phylum Chordata; class Mammalia; order Didelphimorphia; family Didelphidae; genus Monodelphis; species Monodelphis domestica. Next base: position 246,863,805 of record NC_077233.1, read on the forward strand.
TCTTAATTCTGTTTCTCTTCTTTGACATTACTCTTTCTGCCTATGGTTCTATCATTCACCTTGCCTTCCATATTCTTAACTTTGCTATTATTGTTGACTTCCCATTTGTTTACTTTTCATATCTTATCAATTACTAAGTCCTATTGATTCCATTTCCATGACATCTCTCACATCTATCTCTTCTGTTTTCCCAAAGTCATCATCTTAGTATAGAACTTCATTACTGATTCACCTAGATTTTTACAGTAGCCTCATGACAGGACTTTCTATCTGCACACACTTTTCCATTCTGTCCTTCATATTATTATCAAAATAATACTTTTTTGTACATGCATTGTCACTTCTGTTCAAAAATCTTAAGTATCTATTTCCTATGGGGCAAAATGCAGATTTTGGTTTTCAAAACTCTAAAATCTGGCATCCACTTGTATCTTTTCAACCGTATCTCATATTTCTTTGCACACATCCTAGCCAAAGTGGATTATATTCTAATCTCCAAAAATACATAACACTTCTGTCTTCTTGGATTAAATTTACACTATTCCCTAATCATTTCCTCACATTGAATTCTGTGTCTTTTAAAATCCAATTCTCGTTATTTCCATGAAATCTTTCCTTTTCTCCTCCCCCTGTAGTTTTTCCTCAGATGTGGTATGTATTATGTGCTTTGATAGAGATAAATAATACTGTAAGCCCCATGAGAGTATTCTTTTTGTCTTAGCTAAACTGTATTTTCCCTAGTGCACAACTTGACTACAACTGTAGGTGACTAATAAACATTTTAAATGATTGAACATTTTATACGACAATTCATAGAGTCTCACTTTTCATTTTTTTATGATGAACATAAGCAAACATACTACTATGAAGAACTGTAGAACATAGTCCAGAATCTTATTGCAGTGGATAGGGAAATAGAGAATTATATTAAAAACTTGGCAAGATCTCCCAAACTGAGTGTATAATTGGTGATTTTAATATAAAGGTGGATGTGAGGGAACACGGTGAAAATTTGGTTCAAAATGAAGTAGGTCAAGGTCTTAGAGATTCCCCAGAAACCTCATGCCTTTACTTGGAAAAGTTTCTAAGTAGGCTTGAGATATGACAAGCACTAATGTAGGGGTTAAAATTAAAGTTGGACTAAATATAAGAGAATGTGGTCGCCAAATTTAATATGTCACAAGTCAAATGACTTTAGCAGCTTTGTTTACAAAATAGAGGGAAAGAGTAAAGTAGAAAAATGAGAAAGAAGGTAAAGAAGGTATCTATCCTATCACACTAGATAATTACTCTGGCCAGCTCAAACCAAGCAGAGCTTGTTAAAACTCTCCACCAGAGGACTCTCAGTTGGAGGGCTGTTTAGCTGGAGGACCTGGTGGTGAATAACCTCATGGCCTCCTCTGGCAGTTAATCTCTCCAGAAGCCAGGAACAGTGTCAGCCTTTTCACTCACCCATGTGGTAGTCTGAAGGGGAAAATCCAAGAGCCAGAGTCCCAGCTCCTACACAATCCAGATTCAGGACAAAGAAGTGTGGTCACAAAGTTTTTGCCACTTTTAAAGACCCTTCTTTGCATCACTTTCTGTGCCTTCCCCCACTTTACGGTGACCAATAGAAGTCTATAACTTTGCTTAGGACTGCCCAGGGGGAGTCAGTCATTTCTGAGTTGTCACCCACTTTAGCATGTGGGTTGAGGACCTTCCCATTTAGTAGTTAAGTAGGGTATATACATTTCTGGTAATTAAATTTAAAAGTAGGCAAGGGGAGAGTTAACTTCTTCACACTAACAATCACAAAAAATGAAAATAAATCTATTGCACAACAGGAAAGGACTTATAGTTGTAGCAGTCATTTCAGAAACAATTAGACACATACATCAATGGTCAAAGTAAATACCACTATTTAGAATTACAGCACTTAGAATATACTCCAAAGAGATCACATAGAAGGAACAGGACCCATATTACAAAAATATTCGTAGCAGGGTTTATTGTTGTATAAAAAAAAAAAAAGACTCTGTATGGGTGCCTGTCTGTTGGGGAATATTGTAAACCTTAAAATTTCTTAGACTTATAAATGTTGGAAATTTCACCATTGGAAAATTTCATACTTGAAAAATTTCCTATTGATAGTGGGAACTCTATTGGAATGTGAACCCCATTGGCAAGGGAGGTTCCTCCTCCTCCCCTCTTAAGATTTCTTTAGGACAGAAACCTTTTGCTGAACAATGGAAAGGGCTTTGACCTATGCTTAAGCATAGAACAGGAAGTTCTTTGAGTCATGATTGATTTTAGAATTGATACAATAGAGATACTTGGAATGACAGAACCAGGTCTTGGAAATTACAATCTCCACCCTACTCAGTCCTAACAGGATTTAGGAAGGGCTGCAGCATAGATCAAAATTTAATTATTCGAATCTCTACCCTACTGAGGGTAACAGGATTTAGGAAGGGCTGTAGCAAAGGATCAAGATTTAATTATTTGAGAATATGACCTTCAACAGACATGTGCAAAGCCACAGACCTCTGGGCGGTCCTGGGTTAAGGTAGAGCCACCATTGGCACAGGGAAGACATGGACAGTGATTGGTAGATGTGAGAACTGAGGGGAGGGAACTTGGATGGTTTCCTTAAAGATAGAGGGGTCTGAGGACTGAGGAGGTTGGTTGGAGAGGTGGTGCTTTGAGAGTCGGCTCTGAAGGAAGCTGGAGGTGGAGGCCCCTGAGACTGTTTCTCCATTTTGGTCATGTGAGTAATAGGGACTGATCTCCTTTCTTTGCCCCAGCTATCTAAGGGCTTGGGCCTTTTGGCCCAGCCTAAACAGAAGGGGTATTTAAGCCTTATTCCCTTCTCTCCCCTTTTCTCTCTCCCTCTCTCTTTCTATCTCTAATACCTTTCTTCATCCTGTTTGTAATTAAACTCCATAAAAGGTTGACTGCTGACTTGAGTTTTCATTTAGGAATTACTTAGCTGAATTCCTTGGCAACCTTAAATTAATATATATCAGTCTTTTAAAGTGATTTCCTTGTCACAATATTCAGCTGGACAAATTATGATATATTGTTGGAATAGAATATTATTGTATTGTTAGAAATTGCAAAAATGATAGATTTAGAAGAACTGATACAGAATGAAGTAAACAGAACCAGAATAATTTATATTGGGATTGACTGAGAAAATAATCAATTTAAAAAGAATTGATCAATGACCAAACACATCTTCACAGATATAGTAGAGGGTGCATCCTACCCCTTGACAGAGATGATGGACTAAAGGTTCAGAAAGGAGAATTTGTTTTGTGTTTTGGACATGGCCAATGAATAGATTTGAATTGCTTTCCTTTTGTTTTTATAAGGGAAGGATTTTGATTTATGAAAAGTGGGGAAAGAGGTCTCACACTAGCAATGACAAAAAAAAAGCATCAGCAAAGCATTTTAGTGATAAAAATAAAATCAGAGGGAAACAAAAATGAGAAACTGGAATTAGCCTGCTGAATTATATACTTTAAAAATTGTGTATTTTATAGGATGTGGTGGCTTAAATACTCTTCCTTTTTTTCTGTTCTTAACAGGTAGAATGAGTTCAGAATAACAAAATTTTTAAAGTGAATAGGCAGTAACTGATTTTATAAAGCAGAACCATATCTTTGTAGTCACAGTGAAGAAAATATAAGATCTTGTCAGATTAGTTGTTGCTTTCCTTACGTAAAAATAATATGCAATTCTTCAGATTCAATTACAAGAAAACTATTTGATGAACTAAACAAAATGAGGAATACAAACAGAAGGGACAGGCTCACCTGAACTGTTCACTGGTGAAAGGATATCTTTTGCTGAGTCAAAACTGATTGATCATTTGGAGAACTCAAATGATCATAAACAGTTACTGTTGTGTTTAATCCACAGAGCCTTGGAATTCTTGTGTTTCTTAATTCTTAATTGTTAATTCCACAATTTAAAAATAACTGAAAAGACCATCAACAATGGATGAAAAATGCTTGATACCCAGACTTGCAGTTTGATAGAAAACCCATTTACTTAATCCCATCATTGTGTAAAAATTCTATCAGATTTCTAGAACTAGAAGCCATGAGTTTAATTCTAGAGTCTAGCCTTTAGGCGCCTCTCTCTCTCTCTCTCTCTCTCTCTCTCTCTCTCTCTCTCTCTCTCTCTCATATAGATCCTTCCTCAAAATAATCCATTCCTCAACCTGTTCACTTCCATATTCTTCCACCCCATTTTGTTATCAACCACATAAGCACCATTTCCATGTTCACAAATTCCAAAATCCCCTTATCTGACCATAATCTATTGGCTTTCTGCCTTTTTCTTCTCCTGCCCTCCTTTACATAATTCTCACTTCTCAATTCTCCTGCAAACCATCTTTAACCCATCTTGACCCTTGCGGGAACCAATTCAACTAAACATTACACTCCTTTTAGATTCCCTAGGCTCTCTATCACTTCACTGAAAGATCTCTGCCAGGTGTGACATGGAAATCACATTAAAAGACTTATATATATTAATTTAAGGTCGCCAAGGAATTCAGCTATGTAATTCCTAAATGAAAACTCAAGTCAGCAGTCAACCTTTTATGGAGTTTTTAATTACTAACAGGAGGAAGAAAGGTATTAGAGGGAGAGACAGAGACAGAGAGAGAGAGAGAGAATGAGAACCCAAGGCCTTGGATCGCTGAGGCAAAGAAAAGAGATCAGTCACTATCACTCACGTGACCAAAATGGAGAAACAGTCTCAGGGCCCAGGCTCCAACAACCTCCTTTCCTCCACCCAGGAAGTCCCCAGACTCCTCAGCTGTCCTCTACCTCACTTCCTGTGTCTCCCCTGTGCCAATGGTGGCTCTAGCTTAACCCAGGACCGCCCAGAGGTCTGTCCCCTTTGCACATGTCTGTTGAAGGTCATATTCTCAAATAATTAAATCTTGAGCTTTGCTGCAGCCCTTCCTAAATCCTGTTACCTTGAGTAGGGTGGAGATTGTAGTTTCCAAGACTTGATTCTGTCATTCCAAGTATCTCCATTGTTATTGATCAGGAAATAGCCAAATCCCATCCTCTAAAGAATGGTTTGAACAGGGTTGAGTAGTTTTGAAATTCACACAGGCTTCAACCTTGGATAACTCTTACCATATGCCGCTTTCACTGCTACACACATTATACTGAGCAAAGCTGGAGAAAATCATATAACTACTCTGCCTTCACTACAACTTTATGTTACACAATCTCAACTGGGCCCTCACTGCCATTAGACAATCCGATTTTACCTTTGATCAACTCATTATTCTACTCCACTGGCACTCCTCAAACCTCCCATGACTCCTGTTTCTCCTATCTTCTCAGATTTGAATTCTTGCTCATACAGAAAAAAAAAATGGAGGCCATTTCCTGTGTACTTTCTCCTCTCTTTTCCATCTCTTTTTTTTTGGGGGGGGGTGTTTATTATTTTTTTAATTTGAAAAAATTTTATTTATTTAGAATATTTTTTAATGGTTACATGATTCATGTTCTTTCCCTCCCCTCCTCCCATCCCCCTACACCCACCTCCCATAACCAACAAGCAATTCCACTGTTTCCCATCTCTTCACTTAGATGTTTCCTTCCACTTTTTCATCCTTCATCCCTGTCTCACATGATAAAGTGATCTTATACCTTATCAAAGCTAAATCCTCCACCTGCTCTGAATCCTTTCCATCCTACATCCCCTGAGAGATTTCCCCACTCTCATTTATTTTCACTTTCACAGCTTATTTCCTATTGTCTACAAACAAGGTCATCCACCAAAAAAACCCCAAACAACTTGATCCTTTTATCCCCACTAAAATCTTATACCTCTTCTGCCCTTTGTGGCTAACCTCCTTAAAAAGACCATCTACAATAGATACTTTTGCTTTCAACTTTTTTTTTTTAAGCCTTTCCATTCTGGCTTCTCACCTTAACATTCTACTGAAAAAGTTACTAGTGGTTTCTTACTTGTCAGATCTAGTGGCCTTTTATCCATCCCATTCTTAAACTCTGCACTTGGGCACTCTGCTCTTTGATACTCTCTAGGTTTGGGGGATATCTCCTACCTCTCTAGTAGTGCCTTTGTTGGATCCTCTTCTAGATCACAACCTCTAAGAAGAGGTATCCCTCAAGGTTCTGTCCTGGCCTTTCTTGTCTTCTCCATTTTTACTATGTTACTCGATGATCTTTTCAGCTCCTGTGCATTAAATTACCATCCCAGCATCCATATTTGGTGGGGATGTAAGACTAGGTCATATTTGGGAACTTAAAAAGTGCTTTTATTGATCCTAAAATGTTTGCTTCTATTAAAGTTGGTCTCTAATACTGAGTTTCCCAGTGTTGTTATATGGAAGTAGTATAATGTCAGAACAATAAAAATTACTGGTAGTGTGAAAATTGCAATGGAAAGATATGACATATATGTTATTTGCAAATAGGAAGTAATGTTTAGCCACATATGAGCAGAATAGGGCATAAGGAAGGGATGACCATGTATCAAGAAAGAGAAGTAGTATATGGGTAGCCTATATATTAGGCCCTCCTTGGTGAGCCATTTCTGAGTTCTGATGCCCAGAGAGCAAATTCAAGCTGTCTGTGAGTTCCCAGATTTAACAGAGAAAAATGCTTGCTTTGGGCAGTTGGACAAGGGGGATGGGGCATGCAAAAAATGTCCTCTGGCACTAGGAAGAGGAGGAACTGATCAGTTCCCTGAATGCCAACTCCGTACATGTGCCTTGTATTCACCAACAGTGTACTAGGCTGTTTTTGTTTGTTTGTTTATTTTAACCTTACCTTCTTTTTGTCTTAGAATTCATATGGGTTCCAAAGCAGAAGAGCAGTCAAAGCTAGGCAATAGGAGTTAAAAGTGACTTGCCTAGGGTCACACAGCTAGGAAGTGTCTGAGGCCAGATTTGAATCTTGGCCTTCCTGTCTCTAGGCCTGGCTCTCAATCTATTAAGCCACCTAGCTGCCCCCCTGGGTCCACTTCTGCCCTAATACTCTAATATTGCACAGTTCTCCTCAGCACCTTTTGTACTTTTGCCTGATTTTTAAGAGGCCTATGGATTGATTTTTGTCAAGTGTCATTTTTTGCTACTCACATGCTACTATCATTCTACCTTTTCTAATTTTCTGCTTATAATTTTCTATAATCATGGGGAAATATAACCATGCTTACTAGAATTCTATAAAATGAGAATAAATGGGTTCTGGATAAGATCTAAAGGGGACAGATGTGTAAATCTTAATAAGATTTATAGGCTTCATTTTTCATTATTTCTTATTCTAATTTCCTATCCTATTATTATTTTGGCTATTTGAGTTTATCAGATAAATGATCACTGGAAAGTGAGTTTATTTACTTTATCAATAAATATTTATTGAACATATTTTATAGTATGTATTATCCTAAATCTGTATGTCTATCATTATCCAAATGGAAATCACATTTGAAAATTTCTTTACTTTAAAAAAATGAAAAAACAATGTGAAGAATGCATCAAAATTATCTGTTATTATGGTGTTTTAAAATTTGAAGATAGTAGCAATGATGAGCAGGATGATTTCAGAAAGAGCTAGAAAGATCTACATGAACGGATGTGGAATGAAATAAGCAGAACCAGAAAAACAATGTATACAGTAATAACAATATTGTAGATCAAATATAATAGACTTTTGTCAACCTTGAAAAACACAGAACCACCAAAGTAGTTAAAAAGAACAAGTCTTTAATTAGGACAAGAAATACAGTGCTCTATTGATCACTATCTAGAGTCAAGCTCTGGGACTCTGGGAATATTGTCTCTGAATTGAAGAATTTATATCCTATATACACTCTGGGGAATGAAGGAAAGGAAACTCACTAATTGGCTTACATGAGACAAGAGAAGGAGGATTCTGGCCTAGGGCTAGACTACTTGGGAGAGGCCAGGATACTATGGGAGAAACTTATAAGACAGTGATGGTAAACCTTTTAGAACCTTTTAGGGACCCTAGCCATAATATGTCCCACCCCACCCCACTTTATGCAATGCCCTCCCCCACTATGTTGGGAGGGGTGGAGCCAGGTTCCCATACATCCCTGTCCCCTAAGCCGCCTCCTATAACTGCAGAGACCTATTCCTGTATCCTGCTGAATGGGAGGGGGGGGGGTCAGATTGAGGGAACTGCTGTAAAAGAAGCCTGGGGGGACATGGCTCAGAGTCTGAGGACTCTGAGGACCCCCTCTCCTGAATTTGTGGGGCGGGCTGACTCATGCCTGCCCAGGGAGGAAGCCTCCTCCTGCAGCCACAGGGACATCCAGCCTTCAGGGAGCAGGCCAAGAGAGTGGGCTGATTGCTACTTGGATCTGCTGGGAAGGTGGAAGTTGGGGGCAGCCTGAGGGGTGAGGCCAGCTCCCAGCTTGCTTGTACCTGCTGGGGGAGACCCATCCTTGCATCCATCCTTCCCTGGGCTGCCTTTTGTGCTGGGCCCCATGTGAGGGGTGGAAGTGGGGGGGGTTGGAGTCACCCCCCAGACTAGTGGCTGGCCAGGAAGGACGGAAGAAAGTGGAAATCTTGTAGGGGTTGGGGCCAGACTGGGTGAGACACCTCTTTTCCCCGCTCCCTGCAACTCCGAATCCAAGACAGGGGAAGGTGAAAGGGAGGGAGATGTGTGGCCTAAGTGCTCTCAGGGGAGAGGGAATAAGCACAGAGGGGCAGGGAGGTTTATGAGAGTGCCCACAAAGTCTTTGGCACCATGCCAAGGTTTGCCATCATTTTAAGACAAAAGGGTATTTAAGATATGATTATATCTGCTAATTCTATCTAAGCTTAAATCATTGGGTATTTTAATAAGGCACTGCCAGCTGTCTTCCCTGCACCACGCCTTGCGGCCCACCAAATTCGACAAGGCCAGGTGGCTGGGCTACAAGGCCAAGCAAGGTTATGTCATTTACCGAATTCCAGTGTGCCATGGGGGGCCAAGTTTGCCAGAGCCTTCAGTCTGTAGCAGAAGAGCTTGCTGGCTGCCACTGTGGGGCTCTAACAGTCTTGAACTCCTACTGGGTGGGTGAAGATTCAACCTACAAATTCTTTGAGGTTATTCTTATTGACCCATTCCATAAAGCTATTAGAGGAAACCCTGACACTCAATGGATCACCAAGCCAGTGCACAAACACAGAGAGATGCATGGTCTTATCTCAGCTGGCTGGAAAAGCGGGTGTCTTGGAAAGGGTCACAAGTTCCACCGTACAATTGGGGGATCTCGCCATGCTATTTGGAGAAGGCGCAACACTTTACAACTGCATCGATATCGTTAAATTGTGTTCATTTGTAAACTTAAAGTTTAATAAACAAAATTTAAGACAGTAAAAAAAAAATAAGTTCAGTTCAGTAATAGTTAAGTCTAAGATAAGGGTTATTCTGGAACTTCCCTGAAGACAAATTCCTAAGAGACGAAAGTAAATTTGGGGTTCCATAAAACAAGGTCATCGCTACTAACAGCAATATAATAATCCAGAATAATTCTGAGGGACCAATGAAAAAGAATGCTGTACTCCTCCAGAGAAAGAACTGTTGGAGTAGGAATTTTTATAAGGAAGAGAGGGTTAGAGCAAGTTGCAGAGGCATGAGACTAACAGGGAGAGAATTCTAGAATGGGAAAGTAAGGGAGAGACAGTTAACTGAGGTTTAGGGGTCTTTCTCTGGTTTTGACCTTGAGGGGCAGGCTGCTTTTCCTTTGTGGCTGACACTACCCTGAATTCCCTATCATGTCTTGCTGTCCATCTGTCTTGCTTGCTTTGCTAATCTGCTTGTTATCTACTGCAGTTCCTGGTGTTCCTGAACCATCTGGCATCTGATTGTGAGACTAGGCCAGGGTCCCTTTTGGATCTAGGACCTTCCGTGAGTGCTATCATGCCTACACAGACCCTTTTCTTAAAACCAGCTAAGGGGGTGGGGGTGGGGTGGGGGAGTTAGTTTAGCTTAGCCAAGAACAGATCCTTGGGCATTAGTTAGACAAATTAGTTTTAGGTTATCCCATACCCTTCTACCTTATTTCTTTTATTAAACCTACTTTCCATTTCACTGCGACTGTATGTATCATCTTAGAGTCAGACTCTGCCTGCACTGGACTCTGTTGGCCTTCCCAAATCTGATCCCATCCCCTAAATCACCCTATAACAGAAAGCATAAGTTTTTTCCCTTGTTTATTTAGGTATATGTTTTCGGTCCTTTTGTTTGTTTTATAAGATTATTCACTTACAAAAATAAACAGTATGGAAATTTGTTTTGCATGATAATACATATATAACCCAGATTGAATTGCTTTTCAGCTCTGGGGGCAGGTGGAGGGAAGGAGACAATTTGGATCATATAACTTTGGAAAACTTAGGTGGAAATGTATTAAATGTAATTGGTTAAAAAATCATTTAAAAATTTGAATATATTAAAAAGAGAAATTTAATAGTCCTTTTTTTGTAATTTCATTTTTTAGGTTGTCACCTGAACATCATGATAATGTGACAGTTAGGATGCAATCATGTCAACTCTCTGTCCACCACCATCTCCAGCTGTTGCCAAGACTGAGATTGCTTTAAATGGTGATTCACCTTTATTAGCAGCTACTTTTGCATACTGGGACAACATTCTTGGCCCTAGAGTAAGGCACATTTGGGCTCCCAAGAAACAACAACTGCTTCTTAGTGATGGAGAAATAACTTTTCTTGCTAATCATACTCTAAATGGAGAAATCCTTCGGAATGCAGAGAGTGGAGCCATAGATGTGAAGTTTTTTGTGTTGTCTGAAAAAGGAGTAATTATTGTTTCATTAATCTTTGACGGAAACTGGAATGGAGATAGGAGTACATATGGACTGTCAATAATACTTCCACAATCTGAACTCAGTTTCTACCTTCCCCTTCATAGAGTGTGTGTTGATAGATTAACACACATCATCCGGAAAGGAAGGATATGGATGCATAAGGTTAGTAGATTGCTGAGTCTAGCATTTTATTTACTTTATTATTGTATTCTATTTGGTCTTGAGAAGTGATTTTAGATGTTTAGGGAGAAAATTTCTTCTCCCAATGCAAATCAGCACCTGTTCTACATTTTTACAGTTTTAGTTGTCTAGGTCATTGAGAAGTTAATTGCCTAGGCGTCCAATACCTACTACTTTAGCGGAGATGGTGTCCACTCCAAGGAATCCTAGTCTACTGCAGTATTTCTTGAAAGGTCAGTGTTTCACAAGTTAATCATAACAAAATACTTTTCAGGGATAAAATAGAACCAAATATCTTTTATTCAAGTGAAAAATTTTGGAAACAAAGAAAAATTCTTAAGCAAGATAAGAGGAAATAAAATAATCTTAATACAAAATCAGTTGGTCCTTTTGAAATTCTACACTACCAAATGTTAGTTTTGCCATTTTATGTTATCATTCACATGGTACATGTACTGTTAAACATAACTTTTTTTTTATTTTATTCAGTCAATTTAGAACATTATTCCTTTGTTACAAGAATCATATTTTTTCCCTCCCTCCCCTCCACACACCCCTTCCCATAGCTGACCTGCAATTCCACTGGGTATTACATGTGGCCTTGATCAGAACCTATTTCCATGTTGTTGGTGTTTGCATTAGGATATTCATTTAGCGTCTACATCCCCAATCATATCCCTTTGACCCAAGTATTCAAGCAGTTGTTTTTCTTCTGTGTTTCTACTCCCACAGTTTTTCCTCTGAATGTGGACAGCGTTCTTTCTCAGAATTGTCCTGGATCATTGAACTGCTGCTATGAAGTCCATTACATTCAATTGTACCACAGTGTATTGGTCTCTGTGTACAATGTTCTCCTGGCTCTGCTCTGCATCATTTCCTGGAGGTTGTTCCAGTTCCCATGGAATTCCTCCACTTTATTATTCCTTTGAGCACAATAGTATTCTATCACCAACAGATACCACAATTTGTTCAGCCATCCCCCAATTGAAGGGCATCCCCTCATTTTCCAGTTTTTTTGCCACCACAAAGAGCGCAGCTATGAATATTCTTGTACATGACTTTTCCCTTATTATCTCTTTCGGGAAAAACCCAGCAGTGCTATAGTTGGATCAAAGGGCAGACAGTCTTTTATTGCCCTTTGAGCATAGTTCCAAATTGCCCTCCAGAATGGTTGGATCAATTCACAACTCCACCAGAAGTGCATTAATGTCCCAACTTTGCCGCATCCCCTCCAGCATTCATTACTTTCCATAGCTGTCATGTTAGCCAATCCTCTAGGTGTGAAGTGATACCTCAGAGTTGTTTTGATTTGCATCTCTCTGATTATAAGAGATTTAGAACACTTTTTCATGTGTTTATTAATAGTTTTTATTTCTTTAACTGAAAATTGCCTATTCATGTCCCTTGCCCATTTATCAATTGGATTTTTTGTACAATTGACTTAGATCTTTATAAATTTGAGTAATTTAGACCTTTGTGAGAGGTTTTTGTTATGAAGATTTTTCCCTCCCATTTGTTGCTTCCCTTCTAATTTTGGTTGCATTGGTTTTGTTTGTACAAAAACTATTTAATTTGATGTAATCAAAATTATTGGTTTTACATTTTGTGATTTTTTTCTAACTCTTGCTTGGTCTTAAAATATTTCTTTTCCCAAAGATCTGACATGTATACTATTCTGTGTTTACATAATTTGCTTATAGTTTCCTTCTTTATATTCAGGTCATTCACCCATTCTGAGTTTATCTTGGTGTAGGGTGTGAGATGTTGACCCAAACCTAATCCCTCCCATACTGTCTTCCAATTTTCCCAACAGTTTTTATCGAATAGTGGATTTTTGTCCCCAAAGCTAGGGTCTTTGGGCTTATCGTAGACGGTCTTGCTGAGGACACTTACCCCAAGTCTATTCCACTGAATCTCCTTTCTGACTCTTAGCCAGTACGAAATTATTTTGATGACCACTGCTTTATAGTACATTTTGAGATCTGGTACTGCTAGGCCACCTTCCTTCACATTTTTTCATTATTTCCCTGGATATCCTTGATCTTTTGTTCTTCCAAATGACCTTTGTTATGGTTTTTTCTAATTCATTAAAAAAGTTTTTTGGTATTTCAATGGGTATGGCACTAAATAGGTAAATTAATTTGGGTAGGATTGTCATTTTTATTATGTTAGCTCATCCTATCCATGAGCAATCAATGTTTTTCTAATTGTTTAGATCTAGTTTGAATATTGTGGAGAGTGTTTTGTAGTTGTGTTCATATAGTTCCTGTGTTTGTCTTGGCAGATAGATTCCTAAGTATTTTATATTGTCTAGGGTGATTTTAAATGGAATTTCTCTTTCTAACTCTTGCTGCTGAAATGGGTTGGAGATATCTAGAAATGCTGATGACTCATGCGGGTTTATTTTGTATCCTGCAACTTTGTTAAAGTTGTTGATTATTTTGAAGCTCTAGCTTTTTGGTTGATTCTCTAGGATTCTTTAAGTAGACCATCATATTATCTTCAAAGAATTATAGCTTGGTCTCCTCATTGTCTATTTAAATACCATCAATTTCTTTTTCTTCTCTAATTACTACTGTTAGTGTTTCTAGTACAATGTTAAATACTAGAGGTGATAATGGGCATCCTTGTTTCACTCCTGATCTTATTGGGAAGGCTTCTAGTTTATCCCCATTACAGATAATGTTTGCTGATGGTTTTAGATATATACTGTTTACTATTTTTAGGAAAGGCCCTTCTATTCCTTTACTTTCTCGTGTTTTCAATAGGAATGGGTGTTGTATTTTATCAAAGGCTTTTTCTGGCTTTGATATCTATTGAGATAATCATGTGATATTTGTTGGTTTGCTTGTTAATATGATCAATTATGTGGATGGTTTTCCTAATATTGAACCATCCTTGCCTTCCTGGCATAAATCCCAGATGGTCATAATGAATAACTCTGGTGATCACTTGCTGAAGTCTTTTTCCTAGTATTCTATTTAAGATTTTTGATCTATGTTCATTAAGGAAATTGGTCTATAATTTTCTTTCTCTGTTTTTGACCTGCCTGGCTTTGGAATCAGTACCATGTTTGTGTCGTAGAATGAATTTGGTAGAACTCCTTCTTGGCCCATTCTGTCAAATAGTTTGTTTAATATTGGGATTAGTTGTTCTTTGAATGTTTGATAGAATCCATTTGTGAATCCATATGGTCCTGGGGACTTTTTCTTAGGGAGTTTTTTGATGGCTAGTTCAATTTCTTTTTCTGATATGCGATTATTTAAGAATTCTATTTCTTCTGTTAATCTAGGCAATTTATATTTTTGTAAATATTCATCCATATCACCTAGATTGCTATATTTTCTGCCATATAATTGGGCATAATCATTTTTAATGATTACCTTAATTTCCTCTTCATTAGAGGTGAGGTCTCTCTTTTCATCTATGGTACTGTTGATTTGGTTTTCTTCTTTCCTTTTTTTAATTAGATTGACCAGTACTTTGTCTTTTTGTTTTTTCAAAGTACCAGCTTCTAGTCTTATTTATTAAATCAATAGTTCTTTGACTTTCAAGTTATTAATTTCTCCTTTGATTTTTAGGATCTCCAATTTAGTTTTCATCTGAGGATTTTTAATTTGTTCACTTTCTAGTTTTTTAATTTGCATGCCCAATTCATTGACCTCTGCCCTCCCTAAATGAACTCAAGGATATCTGGCACTAGATAAGTAACAATACCATCGCTGTGATGTTAAGATCTTTCTCATAGTTCTATGTATTCTTGCCATCTCTTCTTAATCTCTTCTGCTTTTCTTGAACAGTAAATTTGATAGTGTGGTGGACCTTAAAGGGAGAAAAGTCTAAGAAGGCAGTAGGGAACAGGGAGTATTCCAATTCCCTCAGTGGATTGGTGGTGAACTAGAGGAAGGGAGGTGATAAGAGTTTGGAATTTTACTTTGTAAAAGTCCCTTACAAGTTTTATTAAATCTTGGGAAAACTTTTGCTAGGTCACAAAAGTTGTTTTTCACTATTCAGCCCTATTTGTTACATCTAACTTTAGCATTTTCATTTGAGAAGTTATAGGTCACTAAGATCAACATTCTTGCAAGTGTTCTTTTTTTTGTTTTGGTTTTTTTTTTTTGTTTTTTGTTTTTTACTGGAAAGCAAAGTATGCTTTTGTTTTGGCCTTTCCTTATATGTGTGGACCATAGTAGATGATAGCATAATTCCATACTTCTTTCTGCCCAGAAAATGAAAACCATCCATATCAAGTCCCCAAGAGTTTATGAAGTAAAATTTCACCTAAAAGTAATTTACCAATTATTTTGTTTGTATTAACATACAGCCAAATACTAACACTCTTCTAAATTAAGCACTTTTTTTTTTTTTTGCCCAGGAGAGGCAAGAGAATGTCCAGAAGATTGTATTAGAAGGAACAGAGAGAATGGAAGATCAGGTAAGAAGAATATGCTATCAAATGCTACTGTTCTTAAAGATAATTAAAGGTTTTATATCTATATGTGTGTGTATATATGTTTATGTAACATATATACACACATTCTCACAGATATATGTCTTTGTGTAAGATTTGGTGGATCTTTTGGTTGACCTAATAGTAAACTGGATTAGTCAGCTACCAGGAGTATTAAAAGAACCTTTGTGAAGAAGGAATCCATCCAAACACTTTACCCATAAAATAGAATCTAAGGCACAGATTGAAGGGTGGGGAGTGGTGGGACAATCAGTGTAAGAATAATTTTCACAGATGAACACTTTGCTGCCTTTATGGTTTATTTTCTTGTAGGTTCACTTTTGGGTAGTTTGTTGATCAGCAAAGCCAAAATCCTCACATCTGAGACTACATTAAATGTCTGAGATTCTGTAAAGGACAAATGTTTTGTTTTGGTTCTAGAAGGAGCATATTTCAGAACTCTATACCTTTGACTTGTACTAATGAAAAATGTTATCTTGAGACCAGAGGATAGTTTTTCATTCTTAAAATCAATATAATTATGTATGAACTTCCTTTTTTTGTAGAAATAATATTTTATTAGCAGTCATAATGGTCCTGATATGAGTCCAAGCTTCAGTATTTGAAATTATTGGATACAAAAGATTTTCACATCTATGCTGTCTTTTAGCTTCACTACCTGTAAAATGTGAGAAGCAGTAGGTGTCCTTTTAATTAATTTTTATATCTCAAGTAATGAATTAGAAATATTCATTTTAAACCAGGGTTTAATGACATTCAGCCGTGATAAGTCATTGTTGGCAGTGTGTGACCAATTCAGTGATTGGAAAAAGACTTTCTGGAAAAATTTAAATCATCTTTGATTTTAAATCAAAACATTGAATGGGAGGCTTGTTTTATTTCACTGTTTTTTGTTATCAAGCATTTCTACGAAATGAAAGTATTGGGTTTTGCATTCCAAGATAATCTCATTTATCCCTTGCTTTCCTTGTTAGTAGTTTCATTACCAAGATCTTCCTGTGTTGCATGATCTTTTTTGATCTCATTTTTCTTTATTGTGTAGGGTCAGAGCATTATTCCAATGCTCACTGGAGAGGTTATTCCTGTAATGGAACTCCTTTCATCTATGAAATCACACAGTGTTCCTGAGGAAATAAATGTAAGTTCTTATTTGTATTATGAATTCAAAGCAGCGTTACATTTTCACACAGTTAGCAAACTCTTGGTGTAAAGCAGTGCATTTGTAGGGAAAAAAACCTTTAGGAATGAAATAGAAATATTTTATGTAATTTGTTCAAAGCAAGTGAATCATTTTTTCTCATGTTACTTATATTATCTTTGCCACTTGCCTGCTATCTGTTAACACAAAAACTAGTAATATGGTGCTTATTTTTATAAATGACAAAGTGTACTTATGAAATTTTGGTATGGATGTATGGACATTTATGGTGGCCTTTTGTCACCATGATATGGTGATTTGCCTGCATGACCAGCTTTCAGAAACATATTTCTGACTTACTATTAAACATACAAGTGATTATATCATGGCATTCCTTGATTTAAAGCAGCGATGCCAATGTACCCTTTCAAATCTTCATGCCACAAATCTTATTCAGCTGGAATTTTTTTTTTTAAACCCTTACCTTCCGTCTTTGAGTCAATACTGTGTATTGGCTCCAAGGCAGAAGAGTGGTCAGGGCTAGGCAATGGGGTCAAGTGACTTGCCCAGGGTCACACAGCTAGGAAGTATCTGAGGCCAGATTTGAACCTAGGACCTCCCATCTCTAGGCCTGACTCTCAATCCATTAAGCTACCCAGCTGCCCCCATCAGCTGGCATTTTTTAAATACTTATGTACCATAGAATGTGCTAGCGACTAGATTAAAATCTTAGGGACAACAAATTCTTTCTATACTTTATTCTAACTTGGTTAATTTTTTTCTTTGCACTTTAGATAAGTGATACAGTACTAAATGATGATGACATTGGGGATAGTTGCCATGAAGGTTTCCTTCTCAAGTAAGAATTTGTTTCATTTCATAAAAGCTTATTAAAGTAATTTTTAATATACGATGTTAAGCAATAAATTTTGGTGGTTAAAAAAATAGGATTGAAAAACTACCCTAGTTTCTCTGGAAATGAGAACTAGCATCTGTTTTCTGCATATTTTTATTTGATTGTCTTTTCCAAAGTTATTTTGGTTATCCGAAATTAATAGGTAAAAGAAACTGAGGTACAGAAGCCTGACTCTATTTGGTAATTGTGTCTGTACCTTTTGTGGCCTTTGTCTTTGTTTTTTCCATCTTATATAAATTGTTAATTTTATAATTAAATAAATTTGCCAATAAATTTCAAAACTGCAAAGTGGGATTATAGGATTATCACAGTAGTAATTATCCACCCACCCACCACCACCATCACCCTGAGCCAAGCTCTGAGACTGGGAACAATGACTCCAGGAAAAAATACCAGGAATGGAAATTTTCCATCAAACTGAATAACTTGCAGTCTTCTATACTCTTTTGGGGGTATAGAACAGGAAGGACAATTGGTTGGCTTACTCGGGAAGAAGTACTCTAGACAGAGGCTGGAATACCTGGGAACTGCCTGAATACTTGGGAGAAATTTAGAAGACAAGAGAATTTAAGATTTGATTATATCTGCTAATCCTATCTAGAGTGAGATCACTGGATACTGGAAGGTTTACTACTCTTCAGTCTAGGACAAACCTACTAATCCTACCTAAGGTGATGTAAGGGTGCTTGAGGATTTCGCAAAACAAAGTTTGCGCCAGATTTTACATGATAGCTTTGGGTTTTATAACATTTAAAAGAGTTAACTATTAAATAATCTTTATGGTTTGCTTTTGTTTGATTTTCAATATGTAAAATTGTCTTATTTAGCCAATATTTTAAAAATCTCCCTTCATTTAACTTACAGTGCCATCAGCTCCCACCTGCAGACCTGTGGCTGTTCTGTAGTAGTAGGTAGCAGTGCAGACAAAGTGAATAAGGTAAGTCACTTTACATTCAGTGACTTATACTAGAATCATTAGTATTGTCAGTATATTGTAGTAATTTAAAGATTTGAGTTAAAGAATTAATATATCATAAAAACATTTGGAAACGACAATCTGACCAAATTGCTGTCATGTACCATGACAAAAAGTGAGAAGTCATAATTTGGTTTGACATTTCAAAAAAACCATTTTACTTGACTGTGAATTAACATAAATGGAATTTTTTTAATATATTCAAAGATATTTTATCTTAAATATTCCATACTTCTACTTTTTGTGTATCCTTCCCCTCCTTTTGCATTCTTCTTTCCTATATTCTAATTCTTTTCCTTTTCATCTCTCACCTCTTAACTTCATTCCTTTTTTATTCTCTTCCTACTCTTTCACACTTACATTTGATCCCTTTTTCTACTTCTTTGAGCCCTAAATTAATCTATAATGTACATTCTCAGAGGAGAATTGGGATGTAAGTAGTATCATTGTTGTTTTGATTGCTCTCATTTCCTTTTTTTAATGAGGTGACCAAAAGGATCAGACCTCTTAGTTTACTTATTTTCAAGAGTTGATTATTTATAATAATGGAAGAAGAAAATTACATCACTAACTTTTAAGTATTTATATTTAGTTTGTATATGCATTATTTTACTTTTTAGTAGCACATATATTCCTACTTATTTTTTCTTAAATTAATATTAAAAATAATTTTGAATTTTCTAATTGATGATGGAAGAAGCAGTCTAAAAGTATATACTAGTAGTCGAAAGAATCCAATTTGAAATTTTAACATATCTTAAGTAATATGCAAAGTGAATAATCCATATTTTAATTCATTTCTAGAATAGTTTTAATGTCCATGCTGTTCATAGTATAGTATCATTTCCTCAGAAAAATACAATGCTTCTGCTTTCAAAAAAAACTTTCACATTGTTATATTCACTTAATAAAATGAGATTATTTTTAGTTCTCAACATTAGTGGTCTCCACACCTTGATTGCTCCACTCAGTAAAGAAAAAAAAATTGCCTGTAAAGCTCTACTTAATAGATACATACATTACTGTTAAAATAATTCTGTTTGTTAAACAACTCATATAAATTTTTTTTTAACCCTTACCTTCATCTTGGAATCAATACTGTGTATTGGTTCCAAGGCAGAAGAGTGGTAAGGGCTAGGCAATGGGGGTCAAGTCACTTGCCCAGGGTCATACAGCTGGGAAGTGTCTGAGGCCAGATTTGAACCTAGGACCTCCCATCTCTAGGCCTGGTTCTTAATCCACTGAGCTACCCAGCTGCTTCCAACTCATATAATTTTTAAAGGAGGTAATAAAGATAAAAAATTTTTTTTCTTAAAACAAATGAATGTTAGTATGTTAGTTATGTTCATTAGTTAAATAAACATTAGAAACAAATGCTAGTGAGTCACTAGCAACTAATTAGAAATGTGAGATGAAAGTAAGAAGTCCAATAATGCCATTTTTGAGAACTTAGGTGGCTAGAGAGATATTCTTAAAAAAATATTACGTTACAAGAGGAGTTGGAGTTATAAGTTCTACTTTAGACAAATTGAATTTGAAATGCATATGGGACATCCAGTTTGAAAAAAATTGATAGACAGTAAGAATTGTATATAGTTGATGAATCATCAAAAAAATACTGAAGGGTAGTCAGACAAGTAAGAAGAGAACCAAGAAAACAGTGCTAGCCTCAACCTTTTACTCGACTAGGATGCCAACGAAGAGAGAGCAGTATCATGAAAACCCAGAGAGGAAAGCAACTAGGAGGAAAGGGTAGCCAGTAATGTCAAATGGTAAAGAGGGGTCAAGAACATACAAAGATTTAGAATAGACAATGAGATTTAGTAATTAAGAGACAGTTTCAAGTTAATCAAGTATCAAAGGACTGTGATGTGATAGGCAGTGGGAATTGAAGTTCAATGAATGAAATACTACTGACAAAAGAGCTTACATTCCACTAGGAGACACTAAACATTTTTATGTCTATATGAAAGAGAATAAATACAAAGAAATGAAGGAAATTAGAAGGTAATCTGAGACAGATGTACCAGTAGGGATTAATCAACATTTAAGTCTTTACTATGTGCCAAGCATTATTTTAAGGTGGCTCGGGAAAATTTCAGCATATCCCTTTGCAAATTTCCAGTGAAAGCACAATCTTTGCTTGCCCAAAAGAAACAAAAAGAAAGGTTACAGAAAATTTCAAAGTAAGCCCAATTGACAAGCTCTCTCACATCCTTTCATGACTTGAGTAGGCCAGTGGAAATGAAAGATAATAGAACCATTAAACCTTGATGGCACTGGTTAATGAACCAATATATATCAATTCAAACATGTCAAAAACAAAGAAGTATAAATAGCCAATTGAGTTATTTTTGATAGGTATAAAAGCCCTGCAGAAATAGCTCCTCCAGATCTGTTGCCTTAATACTCCAATAATTTCTTTTCACAATAGAGTTCTTGATATAATGAAAAAGGTGTCCAAACACTAGACATTGGACTTTTTAAACCAATAATTGATAGAACAAAATTTCATTACTACAAAACTTCATTACTATAAAAATCTTTGGACCAGGGTAGCTCTGTGGTGGTCTTTTTAGAATTATGCTTGTATAATTCTTCAGAAGTGATCTTTCATTATACCTAATTTTTTCATATTTCATTTTTTGTCTGAAAAAAATTGCTTATAAGCAGGAGAGGCAACTTGGCAATATGCTTAAGTATTGGAAACTTGTTACTCTTCAATGAATGTAAATTAAGTTTCTAGTCAGGATTTCCTTCTGTGGTAAATCAACGGCTCTTTTACTATATTTTTTTCCTACTGAAAATCTCTTTTGTTTTACAGATAGTGAGGACACTGTGTCTTTTTCTAACTCCTTCAGAACGAAAGTGCTCCAGACTTTGTAGGAATGAGTCTTCATTTAAATATGAATCCGGGTTATTTGTACAAGGTCTGCTCAAGGTACAACTTGTGCCCTTTTCTACAAAATGAAATCTCAAATCAATTTTGGAAAATCACTAAAATATTTACTGTTTGATGTATTATCATTTAATGTATGTCATTTGAATTTTACATCTATCCTTTACAGAAATTAAAAAAATTTAGTTGTGGAATATATTCAAGGGAATATAGGCTCTACAAATGTAATCATTGTTCCTAGCATGTTTCCTGGGGTATGTTGATTGTCTCCTGGGGACAGCACAGTATGACCCACCCACTGCTAATGCTCCATATACAATGCTGTTTCTATCTACTTGGTGTTTTTACATACCCAGCTTGCAAAAACACACTACAAAAATATATTTTTTTGTTTTTGTTTTTATTTGAGAGGAAATTTCCATCATTTTATACAGCTAAAATTAGAATATTTCTCTTTTTTCCTCAGCAAACTTAGTAGTTTTGCTACATAAAGTTTATGCCACCTTGGATATTAACAGAAAAAAAAGCTGTATCCTATATAAATTTTAATTTCTGTTTGCATTTTAGAAATTTGCTCTGCTTTTCTCTTTTTTCCCCCTACACTTCAAGAGTAGAAGACCAAACACTTAAATTTTAAGTACTTATTTGGATGCTTAATGCTACTAAAATATCCAAAAATGCAATGTACCTGTTTATTTCTTTGAATCTTTAACTGTGATAGAATTATCAATAAGATATGAATAACAAATTACATATTGTTCTGAGACCTTTATTTTATCCTTGGACTACTTTTTTTAAAGCAAGGCAAAGTGAAAAAGGGGGCAAATGGTAAAAAATGAATGCAAATAGAACATTGTACCTAGCCCACATCAAAGTGGGCACCCACAATGACGACTTCAGTGTGACTGGCCCTTAAGAACCATAAATGCCAACTCAATTTGTGCAAATTTATCAAAAGTTGAAGATTTATATGCTTGAAATGTAATCAATTAAAGTATTTAATACTCTTTGTTAATAGCTTCTCATCAAAAACTCCTAGGACTTTTATAGCTGGAAGAAATCTTAGAAATCATTTAATCCATTTTCTTTCCTCTGTGTCTCTGCCTGCCCAATTCCTGCTTGCTCCTAAGGTCAGATGAGTTGTTATTTCTTCCCTGTCCCTATCTCATTTGTGAAAATTTTATTCAGTCAATTTAGAACATTATTCCTTGGTTACAATAATCACATTATTTCCCTTCCTCCCCTCCACCCACCCTTCCGGCAGTCGCAATTTCATTGGGTATCACTTGTGTCCTTGATCAGAACCTATTTCCGTGTTGTTGGTGTTTGCATTAGGATGTTTATTTAGAGTCTACATCCCCAGTCATATTCCCTCAACCCATGTGTTCAAGCAGTTGTTTTTCTTCAGTGTTTCTACTCCCATAGTTTTTCCTCAATGTGAATAGTGGTTTTTCTCATAGATTTCTCCAAGTTGTTCATGATCACTGCATTGCCACTAATGGAGAAGTCCATTACATTGGATTGTATCACAGTGTATCAGTCTCTGTGTATAATGTTCTCCTGGTTCTGCTCCTCTCATTCTGCATCAATTCCTGGAGGTTATTCCAGTCCCCATGAAATTCCTCCACTTTATTATTCCTTTGAGCACAATAGTATTCCATCACCAACACATACCACAATTTGTTCAGTCATTCCCCAGTTGAAGGGCAGCCCCTCATTTTCTAATTTTTTGCCACCACAAAGAGCGCAGCTATAAATATTCTTGTACATGCCTTTTTCCTTATTATCTCTTTGGTGTATAAACCCAGCAGTGCTATGGTTGGATCAAAGGGCAGACATTCTTTTAGCGCCCTTTGGGCATAGTTCCAAATTGCCCTCCAGAATGGTTGGATCAATTCACCACTCCACCAGAAGTGCATTCATGTCCCAATTTTGCCACATCCCCATCAGCATTCATTATTTTCCATTGCTGTTTGTTATGTTAGCCAATCCTCTAGGTGTGAGGTGATACCACAGAGTTTTTTGATTTGCATCTCTTTGATTATAAGAGATTTAGAATACTTTTTCATGTGCTTTTTAACAGTTTTGATTTCTTTAACTGAAAATTGCCTATTCATGTCCCTTGCCCATTTATCAATTGCAGAATGGCTTGATTTTTTTGTACAATTGGTTTAGTTCTTTATAAATTTGGGTAATTAGACCTTTGTCAGAGGTTTTTGTTATGGAGATTGTTTCCCAATTTCTTGCTTCCCTTCTAATTTTGGTTGCATAGGTTTTGTTTGTACAAAAACTTTTTAATTTGATGTAATCAAAATTATTGATTTTACATTTTGTGATTTTTTTTCTAGCTCTTGCTTGGTTTTAAAGTCTTTCCTTTCCCAAAGATCTGACATGTATACTATTCTGTGTTTACATAATTTGCTTATAGTTTCCTTCCTTATATTCAGGTCATTCACCCATTCTGAGTTTATCTTGGTGTAGGGTATGAGATGTTGATCCAAACCTAATCTCTCCCATACTATCTTCCAATTTTCCCAGCAGTTTTTTATCAAATAGTGAGTTTTGGTCCCAAAAGCTGGCATCTTTGGACTTATTATAGACTGTCTTGCTGAGGTCATTTACCCCAAGTCTGTTCCACTGGTCCTCCTCCCTGTCTCTTAACCAGTACCAAATTGTTTTGATGACCACTGCTTTATAGTATAGTTTGAGATCTGGGACTGCAAGTTCTCCTTCCTTCGTATTTTTTTTTCATGATTTCCCTAGATATCCTTGATCTTTTGTTCCTCCAAATGAAGTTTGTTATGTTTTTTTCTAATTCAGTAAAAAAGTTTTTTGGTATTTCAATGGGTGGTATGGCAATAAATAGGTAAATTAATTTGGGTAGGATTGTAATTTTTATTATGTTGGCTCATCCTACCCATGAGCAATCAGTGTTTTTCCAATTGTTTACATCTAGTTTGAATATTGTGGAGAATGTTTTGTAGTTGTGTTCATATAGTTCCTGTTTGTCTCGGCAGATAGATTCCTAAGTATTTTATATTGTCTAAGGTGATTTTAAATGGAATTTCTTTAATTCTAGCTGCTAAGATGTGTTGGAGATATATAGGAATACTGATGACTTATGTGGGTTTATTTTTTGTTGTTGTTGTTGATTCTCTCAGATTCTCTAAGTAGACCATCATATCATCTGCAAAAATTGGTAGCTTGCTCTCCTCATTGCCTATTTTAATATCTTGAATTTCTTTTTCTTCTCTAATCACTACAGCTAGTGTTTCTAGTACAATGTTAAATAATAGAGGTGATAATGGGCATCCTTGTTTCACTCCTGATCTTATTGGGAAGGCTTCTAGTTTATCCCCATTACAGATAATGTTTGCTGATGGTTTTAGATATATACTGTTTTCTATTTTTAGGAAAGGCCCTTCTATTCCTTTACTTTCTAGTATTTTCAAAATGAATGGGTGTTGTATTTTGTCAAAGACTTTCTCCATCTATTGAGATAATCATGTTGTTTTTGTCAGTTTGCTTGTTAATATGGTCAATTATGTGGATGGTTTCCTAATATTGAACCATCCTTGCATTCCTGCTATGAATCTTAGCTGATCATGGTGAATAACCCTTGTGATGACTTGCTGGAGTCTTTTTGCTAGTATCCTATTTTGATTTTTGCATTTATATTCATTAAGGAGATTGGTCTATAGTTTTCTTTCTCTGTTTTGGACCTTCCTGGCATTGGGATCAGAACCATATTTGTGTCATAAAAGGAATTTGGTAGAACTCCTTCTATTCTTATCCTGTCAAATAGTTTGTATAATATTGAGATTAGTTGTTCTTTGAATGTTTGATAGAATTCATTTGTGAATCTATCTGGACCTCCCTAATTTGTTAATATATGAACTCAAGGATATAAATTTGCCCCTGAGTACTGCTTTGACTGCATCCCATAAGTTTTGAAAGGATGTCTCATCATTGTCATTTTCTTCAATTAAATTATTGTTTCTATGGTTTGTTTAACTAATCGATTTTGGAGAATCGTATTGTTTATAATTTCCAGTTAATTTTTTATTTACCTCTCCATGTACCCTTACTAATTATTATTTTCATTGCATTGTGATCTGAGAAGGTTGCAATTATTATTTCTGCTCCTTTGCACTTGTTTGCAATGTTTTTATGTCCTACTTCATGGTCCATTTTTGTTAATGTACCATGTGCTGCTGAAAAGAAGGTGTATTCCTTTTTGTCACTATTTATTTTTCTCCACATATCTACTAACTCTAATTTTTCTAAGATTTCATTCACTTCCCTTACCTCTTATTTATTTTTTGGTTTGATTTATCTAGTTCAGATAGAGGAAGGTTCAGGTCTCCCACTAGTATAGTTTTTCTATCTATTTCATTCTTGAGCTCCACTAGTTTCTCCTTTAGAAATTTGGATGCTATGCCATTTGGTGCATACATGTTGAGTACTGATATTTCCTCATTGTCTATACTGCCTTTCATCAGGATGTAATTACCTTCCATATCTCTTCTAACTAGATTTATTTTTACTTTGGCTTTGTCAGATATCATGATTGCGACTCCTGCCTTCTTTTTTATCAGTTGATGCCCAATAGATTTGACTCCATCCTCTTACTTTCATCCTATGCATATCTATCTTCCTCATGTGTGTTTCTTCCAGACAGCAAATGGTAGGGTTTTGGATTCTAATCCACTCTGCTATTCGCTTACATTTTATGCGTGAGTTCATTCCATTCACAGTCAGTTATGTTTACCAACTGTGTATTTCCCAGCATTTTGATTTCTACTCCTAGTCCTGCCTTTTCTTCTTTCCCTATTTCCTTCCAAACCAATGGTTTGTTTTTTAATCAATTCCCCTAATTCCCACCCTTATTTT
Organism: Monodelphis domestica; assembly: GCF_027887165.1. NCBI lineage: Eukaryota > Metazoa > Chordata > Mammalia > Didelphimorphia > Didelphidae > Monodelphis > Monodelphis domestica. Next base: position 246,890,093 of record NC_077233.1, read on the forward strand.
ACTTCCCTTTCTACCTTGCTCCCTTCTTATTCCCCCCTTATTTTCTTTAAAGTCCTTTTAAACTACTCTCCCCCACCCTATCCCTCCCTTATACTGCTTCCCTCCCCACCAGTCCATTTGTTTTCCTTCTACTTCCCTATGGGGCGCAAATCATTTCTCTGCCCTTATGGATTGGATTGTTCTTCCCTCTTTGGGGCAATTTCAATGCACGTATGAGTTGAGTATTTCCTCTCTCCAGCCTTTACCCTTCCAGTGTATTGATGTTCTCCCTCCTCCCACCATGTGCTTCTTTGTGACATATAACTTTACCCCCTTCAGTTTCTTTTCCTATTTATTTTAGTATTAACCTCTTTTTAAAGCTCTAGTTGCATATGTGTGTGTATATATATATATATGTGTGTGTGTGTGTATGTATACATATATATACACTATATGCATTTATGCATACATATATCTATATATATATTTATGTCTTGTCATTTCATCCTATACAGTTTGTCACTGTTCCCTCTAAGTGTACTTCTTCTAAATGTCCCGTGGTAATAACAATTTTTAAGAGTCACCAATGACCTCTTTTCTTATAGGGATACATATCATTTTAACTTATTGGGTCTCTTAAAAAAAGTTTTTTTGTTTTGTTTTGTTTTTCTTTTTTCCCTCTTTTTTAATTACCTTTTGATGATTCTTTTGAATTCTGTGCTTGGACATACAATTTTCTGTTCAGATCTGGTCTTTTCTTTACAAATGCTTGGAATTCTTCTATTTTGTTAAATGACCATACTCTCCCCTGTAAGAATATAGTCAGTTTTGCTGGGTAGCTGATTCTTGGTTGTAGACCTGGGTCCCTTGCTTTCCAGAATATCATATTCCATGCCATTTGGTCCTTCAGAGTAGATGCAACCAGATCCTGTGTTATATTCCATGGTATCTGAATTACTTCTTAGCAGCTCATAATATTTTTTCCTTGGGCTAATAGTTCTTGAATTTGGCTATAACATTCCTGGGTGTTGTCAGTTGGGGATTAAGTACAGGAGGTGATCTGTGGATTCTTTCAATATCCCCTTTTCCCTCTTGTTCTAGAATATCAGGGCAGTTTTCTTGGATAATTTCCTGTGGTATGCTGTTAGGCTTTTCCTTTTGTCATGGTCTTCTTGTATGCCAATGATTCTTAAGTTGTCTCTCCTGGAATGATTTTTGGAATCTTCTTATTTGTGAATGAGATGCTTCATATTTCATATTCAGGCAAGGTCCCAATGCAGAAAATCCCTGTTGAGCTAAGCTCACCAAGGCAGTAGTGAACCTAACAAGAAAGGCCCAAAGCTCCAAGTGGAAGACATAAGTCCAAAAGCTCCAGAAGCCTTCCTCATCCTCCAAAGAAGTCCAAAGGAGAAGATCCAAGGAGTAGGGACTCCAAAGGAGAAATCTCAAGGAGAAGTCTCTTGGACAGGAAGTTCAGAACTTTTTATAGACTTTTTTTCCCTGTCAATTCCTTTCCCTTCCCCACTTTACAGGAATCAATCACAGTCTTTCAATTTGTCTAGCACTACTGGCAGGGGTGTGGGGGTACAGTGGCTTCTGGAGTTGTCACCCACTCTAGCAAGTGACTTGTGAACTCTTATACTTAGTGACTGGTTAGTGACTAGTAAGGTACTAAGTAGGGGTACTTAAGTTTTTGATTGATTAACTTAAAGTCACTGATAGACAAAGAGTTTGATTCACTCATTTCTTCTCAAGTATATAAATTCATAATCGATGAATGAATGAGTGTTTGCAGATCAAAACCTAATTCTTGGAGAGGTGGCGTGACTTGTCTGCAGTCATCTGGAGAATTAGTTTACCTAGTCCTTCTGGTGTACAGCATATTGCTCTTGTTCTGTATGTGCCACAGAGTTTCCCTCATGCAAAGAAAAAATATTTTATATATTAATAAGTTAAATACCCACAGTGAGGATGTGGTAGAAGGTGTGATGGATGATATTGATATGAAAAGAGTAACATCTCTTGGAATGGTTGGAATTACTCAAAAAAAGATAATTTTCCAAAATGGGAGTCATAACTAAGCAGAACCTTAATAGACTCTTTTGATAGGTTTTTTAAAGTTAAGAAACTTTTGTCAGTGTGCTTGTTTATGAATTTTTATAGAACAGGAAAAAATCTGAATCCTGAAAAACAATTGAAAGCATGGTAAAGTTACCTAAAATTTTTATAATAAATTGAATTTATTTTTTATTATGACAGGATTCAACTGGAAGTTTTGTGTTGCCCTTCCGACAAGTCATGTATGCTCCATATCCTACTACACATATAGATGTGGATGTTAATACAGTGAAACAGATGCCACCTTGTCATGAACATATCTATAACCAGCGTCGTTACATGAGATCAGAGCTGACTGCATTTTGGAGAGCCACTTCAGAAGAAGATGTGGCTCAGGATACAATTATCTATACAGATGAAAGCTTTACTCCTGATTTGTATGTAATGGCTTCCAAATTATACTAAATATTGCTCATTGTTGCCAGTAACATCTTAATGCATATAATTCAAATAACATGTTCAAAATAAAAGGAACATGATTAATGATAATATTTGAAGGAATATTTTCTATGTTAAATGGAATTAACTGTTCAATTTCTTCTTTTATCATTGTCTTCCTCAAATGATGCAAAATTAGTTCTTTTAAAATATCAGTAGAATTACTATTAATTTAATTAGCTTGTTAAATAAAGAAAATGAATGAATTCTGGTTACTTTTATCCTAAATGTAGGCAGCACACCTTGGTCATAGTACAGAATACATTTCAGTAAATGAGTTTAGCATTGTAGCTCTTTTTGTATTTAAAAATGGGGACTATAAAAATGGATAATGATCATGACATCATGAAGATCATATAAATGATTGCACCAAAAACAAGAGAGATTATAGTTCTCATATTTTAAGTTTTCAAAGATTATCATTTTCTCTAATAATGTAAATCATCAGATTAAATTGTCTAAACCAGCAAAGATGGGAAGAAAAAAAAGTTCAAAGTGTAATCTTAACCTAAATAATTATCCAGAAAAATTCTTTCTCCATTTGTTCATCCCAAGAAGGTTAGGGCTACAACAATGTTTTTCTTTGTTACTAGAATAAAATTTGACCTAGAAAAATAGAGAACTGACATATAGGAGGTAGTTATAGAAAATGCAGAACTTACTTGCCATCTCATTAGCCCTTAACCTCTTATCTCATTTACAACTACCTTTGACACCAGCAGAGAAATATAGAGCCTGCCTTGGCTCGGTTCTAGTTTTCTTGCAGCCTCCCTTAAAGTAGCAATGGTAATTCATTTAGCTTAGCAAGTTTCCTCAAGGCACCCCATTTAAGTGCTACCCAGTGTTTTAGAAATGGAAATACTGGTATAATTTATAAGCAGATTGCTAGAAGCAATCATTGCCTTAATTAACTGCCTATTTTTGCTTTAGGTATGGTCTCTATTTTCAGAGACAAGTTATATTAATCCACATAGTGATTTGATTATAGTAGAAAAAAGAAAATGCACTGCCCTGAAAATTTCTATGGGAAATAAACCTTTTAGAGTAATAATCCAAATACCAAAAGTTACATTTCTTTTCTACTATCTTTAAGCTTTTTCTCTGTTGTCATTTTTTAACAGTCTGATTTGTATTCAATTGTCTCTATGCTATCTTCCCAGGAATGTTTTTCAAGATGTCCTACACAGAGACACACTAGTAAAAGCCTTCCTGGATCAGGTAATGGTTGAATTAGAATCAACAAAAATAAAAACTTTTATCTAAAACAGGTATCCATTATACTCCTATCATCCATTAAAATTTTAAGTAATTTTTTTAACTATTGCCAATATTTCTAAATAGTTTCAAAATTATTTTCTTCTGCAGTACTAGGTGTTCCCACATCAGATACTGTGTATTTTAATTACAATCACTAACCATAGGTATAATGCTAAAAATTACTGGTTTTTTACTCAATTGAAATAATTAAATAAACAACACTTTCTCATTTAAATGGTAAAAGAAGGAAAGAAAAAAGCATTTTTTGGTTAATTCTTTAAATGGCCAAATGCAAAATCCCAATCATTATAAAAAGAATCAATCAACAAAAATTCATTAAATACTTGTTTTGGGCCAGGCATTGTACTAGGCCCTGAGGATATAAAGACAACAAATGAAATCATCTATGTCCTCAAGGAGCTTATATTTTGGTGGGGGAAATAACATGTGTACACATAAATATATACAAAGTAGAAGTAGGATAATGGAGGTGGGAGGAGAATTGAAATGGAGATATATAGTATTTTGTTTCAAGAATATTAAAACCAGTTCAGCCAGACTACTGAGTGCATAAAGGATGGGGGGGGGGGGGGGGGGATTGTAGTTAGGTTATAAAGGTTTTAAATGGCTTTGAATTCTATCCTTAGAAGTAGGTGCAACTAGAATTTATTGAGAAGCCAAGGGACTTGGTCAGATCTGTTTAAGGCTTGAATTAGGTTGAGAAGTGAGACTGACAGACTTACGAAATGATGTGAAGGGAGAATCATTAAGACTTGGCAAGCAGTTGTTAAGTAAACATTTTTTAAGTAGTGTTCCAAGGGGATCAATGGACAGATTAATACAACCCCTGTGTTTAAAAACCTTACCTATTTGGGGGAGGGTGGGAAATGAGGCCCAGAAGGATGACTGGAAGGTTGCAAACCTGAAGTGTCTGGAAGAATGGTGATACCATTAACATAAATGATGGAATAATTAGAATTTTTCTTATTTCATTGTGATGCCATGTTGGAAATTCATATCATAGAATCACACTACAGATGAAACCTTGGATTAATGAGTTCCTACTAGTACTACTAAGAATTAAAAGGCTCAAATAGACCTATGAGTGTTTTATATAAGGTTCAAATTTCACATTCTTTTAGTACAAATTATGTTACATGCTCTTGCTCAAAGAAGTATACTTCAGTAGTTCTAGTCTTAAAGATGTGGTCAAATATTGGTCATAATTGGAACTCATCCATATGCTGTCATACTTTGTCATTCTTACTGGTATTATCTCAAGAGATTCTCTTCAGATGGCTTAACTAGAGATCTTTTTGTTTTTGTGGGTTACCAGCACAGTTCTCAGACTCTTTAATCTTAATAAGTACAATCAGACAAAATTCCACAACACATGTAACTAGTGCGTGGGAAAAGATTTTTTTACTATTAGAGATATTAAAAAGTTTTCAAGTCTATGTGGAAGGCTAGTCCATAGATCAGATCACTAGTATGTTTATCTTCATCTAGATACCACAGATGGGCAATGAGCTATACAGAGCTGAACAAGAAGAGAACATGTTGAATTACCTTAGGGAAATAGTGTAGTGTTTTTAATAACCTTCAGGCCTCTCCTATTTTTTAGAAGTCATGGAATACAAGTCTCAGGGAATGAAAATTGATGATCTGTTCCCCAAGGTCAATGGAGAGACACTATTGATGTGAATATAGGTTGTAACACATTCCAAATGAGGTATTGCGTGGGAGAAGCAGCATAAAGTATATCACTTTCTAATGACAGACTTATGCCTAGAAAAAAGGGCCAATTATGTGGCAAGGACAGAGAATAACCAATGAACAACTTTTGTCATTCATTGGTATCCATCCAATGTCAAAATATTATGTAAACTCCCCATGCTACATACAAAATCACATTAGTTTGAATTACAGTCTGTTCTTTGGAAGAAAACCCATATTAATGTGATTGTACATCTATCAGTGTTTAAATGTTTTTGTCATTGGCTTTAGTCAATAAATGAGCTTTTGGTTATAGTAGAATTTTACTTACCACAACTTAGTCATTAACAGAGTTTATTTAAAGCTCATCATTACAACTAAAATAGCTCTTTCATCTTCACCAGTAACAGGCCATACCTAAAAGTGACAAGACCAGGAGCAATGAGGATTTCTAGACTCTTCTGACTTCCTCTTTTGATGACTGATTAAATGGTGATAACCAAAGTTAATCTCTGCCTTTTCCCATTTTTCATCTTTAATAGTTCATTTGAATAGGTCAGGCTGAGGCTGTTGGCAGTTGTATCCTATATCTTATCTTTCTTTTTCTAATCTGACATTGATTTTGATCTTCTTTGCTTTAACCAGATAAGTCATGACTACATACAGAAAACTGATTCTAATAACTTCCACATCAGTGACCAACAGTTTCTTGCCTAAGATAATTGTTTAATTTTTTGTGATGTTCTTAGGATCATAGATGTTGATCTGGAGGGGATCTCAGAGGCCATCTACTGCGTGCCCCTTATTTTACAGATGATGAAACTGAGACTCAGTAAGGTTAAGTGACTTGCTCAATGTCACACAAGTATTAAGTATTAAGGCAGAATTTAAGTCCAAGTCCTCTGATTCCAGAGTTAGTGCTCTTGCCTTTGTTTCATGCTTTCATTGAGGACTTGTTACATCCTATGCCTTACTTATCTCTCTCTCTCTAGATGAAAGTATTGGTGGTGCTACTTGGACTTTAATTTCCAGAATAGTCTATAAGCTTTTTTTTTTTTTTTTGGCTCTTGTGTTTTTCTAATTTAAGCAGCATTTGCCGATGTTTTCTGTGATCAGCACCCATCTTCACATTAATCTCAAACCAACAAGTTCTTAGTAAAAAATTTTTCTTTCTCTTCATCCTCTGCAACAAATGTTAGCACACATACTACAATTATCTTCATGTTATTTTGTTTGAGCTTATCATGAACACAGTAAGAAACATTGACCAAATGTCCCATAAAATGGTGTTTCTTGTAGCCTTTGTGTATACAATGAAACCAGCTCCTCCAGCTTCATTTCCAAGGAGAGCACGTGAGCAGTCATTACATTTATCTGCAACAATATCAATGTATTTTAGTTTCAGTGTATAGATTTGTTGGTCTTTGTACAAAGATCTCATGAGGAAAATTGGTAGTAAAGTTAGTTTATAAATGGTCAAAAAAAATTTTTTTTTAATCACTGTACTTCTTACTCCATCTTCACCACCATAGAAAGCATAATAGGTTCCCAGTGGGTGATAGAAATGAATTTATGGAAAGAATTCTAAGAAACAAATGTGAAAGGGGTAATTTTAAAATGTTATTTTGTTTAATAAAATACTATTGTTTTTCTTATAGGTCTTTCATTTGAAACCTGGTTTGTCTCTGAGAAGTACTTTTCTAGCACAGTTTCTACTTGTCCTTCATAGAAAAGCCTTAACCCTAATAAAATACATAGAGGATGATACGTAAGTAAAAGTCCTAGTAAAATCAGGATAATTTTATACTTTTTCAGGTGAGCATTTTCTGTAATATAACAAGGTTTTTCCTTGTAATTTTCAGGCAGAAGGGAAAAAAGCCATTTAAATCTCTTCGAAACTTGAAGATAGATCTTGATTTAACAGCAGAGGGCGATCTTAACATAATAATGGCTTTAGCTGAAAAAATCAAACCAGGCCTACACTCGTTTATCTTCGGAAGACCTTTCTACACTAGTGTACAAGAACGGGATGTGCTAATGACATTTTAAAAGCAACCTTTTAAGTTTATTTCATCATATTCATGAGTGCAGCTCAGAGAAAATTAATGTTATGAAAAACACTCTTTGGGTCATATTCCAAAGCTCTACTCTACATTTGCAGCTAAAGTTATATTGCAGACTTTTTGGGATAAAATACTTTATAGTTACTTTATCAGTTACATCGTTTATAAATGGATCCCTTCTTGACATGCACTTTTTCAGAATTGCCTTTTGTTTACAATTATAATATTCCTTAATGTTAGGGCAATATATAAATTTTGACAACAGCTGCTATCTTCAGAATCTGAAAATATTTATTTAAATTCATCTCAAGGTTTTCTGTTAGTTTTTCACACTTTATTCCTTTTCTAAATTTTTATTTTTCCTAAGGGTATTAGATTGCTATAATGCTTTGTATTCTGTAGATTGAACAATTGAAAATCAGAGCAGTTTACCAAAATAGTTTATATAGTAACAAAAAGGGAAGTTGAACTTATTTAAAATTTAGAAAAAATATGAATCACGCAGTTATTAAAACTATAATGCTTAGATGCTACTTTAAAAGTGAGTCTTTAAACTTTATTGAAAAGCCAAATAATATTTAGGGTCCCCGATTATAGTGGGTTACCCTATATTTCTTATTTTATCCAGGCTAATTGAACTATGAAGAAAATATGGGAACTTGAACTTTTTAAGAAGGTATTTTTCTTTATTAAGAGCCAGACTGAAATATTTATGTTGTCTTCCCCTTGAAAATAAAAATTTGAGGGAGAATATAAGATGTTCCTAAAGTAATTTAATTTTCCTTTTTCTTATGTTTGTACTGATCTGATTTTGCAATCACTGTAGCTCTGAAATTGTAAAAAGTGTCAAAATGCATTGAAAAAACCTTTTTTGATCACTGAGAGATTTCTTTCTATCTGCTTACACCTTTGAGTCCAAGTTCACAAGGGTTTTGTGTTTTCTTTTCTGGAGCAAGAAGTATTTTTGCTGTTACATTTTTCTTCTTGTTAGACTTTTTTTTTGTTGTTTGTTTTGTTTTTTAGAAACATTCTGACCCACAACTTTAAATGGATGATATAAGTGCTTTAGAGGACTTGGGATTTTGCCAATTTGTGACTTACACTGGAGTTATTGAATTATTGACTTTGTGGTGCTGACATTTTCTTTACCTTTTATCATTACTCCAGAACCCAAAGGTTTTATCATACATGATTGTATTGCTGTTTGGATCTCCAGTGATACTTTAATTATTCTTAGAAAATCCTTTCTTGAGATTTTTCTTCAAGTGGAATATAAGAGATTCCCTTGCTCTATTGAGTAATTTGTTCTTCCTATTGAGACTATTTAGTCACTTGTTACTAAAAGGAAAAATGGAACAATTTAATTGAAAATGAAATAAAGTGTAAGTTTCTAAATATCCTGAAAGGGACTATCTTAGGCCACAGTGAAGGTCACTATACCTAATTGGGAATGATTTCTACATTCTGCATATTCAGTACATCTTCATCCTGAAGAGATAGATACTATTTTGGCAGAACTTAGATATTGTTTGATTCCCTTCTTGTTTTGGACCCTACTGGCAGCTGTATAATAACTGATTACCATGTTTCCACATTCAGAATATTGTTGACGTGAACATTGTACTAGTACCCAAGAAAATCTTTCTATTTTAAATTGTACTAGAAACATAGAATAAAAAGAATTAATATTTGGAAGAGAAACAGAAGGATAAGGTTTGTGTCAACTCCTTTCTAAAAAATTTTACCCACAAAGATATATCTTGTTCTAAAAGATAACCGCTTTTTCTCATCACAGCTATCAAAATCTTAGAGAGAACACCGATTTACCTACATGATGCACTAGCTCAGAGCTTTGAATAAATTGATAGACACTACCAACTTCAATGTCTCATGTCTCATATCTCAATCAAAGCCTTGATTCTTAATTTAAATGCTGGATGGTTGTTCAAATGCTGGTTTTGTTGTATAGAATATATAATGTACAGTGAAATAAGTTATTAGAGCATGAGCAGATTCTATGTCATATATCTTGTTTTTCCAGGCAGGAGAATTTTGAATAAAATATCTTTGAAATTATTTTTGTCTGACAGTCATTTGTTCTAGGCCTATCAGTATTTATTGGATTGCTTATTGGAAAGCTTATTGAGCCTGCTTAAACTATCCAATGTTTTTGTAATAACTTTTTTATTAGCCATTAGCTTGTTGTTTTCTTAAAAGGAAATAGTTTGTATTTTGAGGTCATTTTTGATAAAAGAATTCTTCTGTGTAAGAATCAACTGGTTGACAAATTTCTGACAGAATAATTTTCCCTTTAGTCATAGTCATCTCTCCATGTGTTTGTCAGCCTTCTCTACAGGAAAATTATTCCATCAGAATTTTGTGCAACGTTCTAAAATTGGTTTCTTATACCCTATGATAGCCTCATTGTTAGGAAGGTTATCTAAACCCTAAAAGACATCTATATCATGATAAGACTATTATAACTTTTATTTTTATCCAGTAAATATTCAGTTGCTATTGTTTTAGCTATCTGTAATTTGCGCCAGGTGTAGATAAGCTCCTGAAAATTAACAGAACACCTTTTTAATGCACTTTATGTATAAGACTTTGCACTTCATAAAATGTTTTCATTTTCTCTTTTCATGATAACTCTATGAGATTTCCATGATTCACATGGAAACAAATAATATCATTGAGAGGAACCCAGAACGCATTGCTAGTGATTATAGATCCTGGGGAAGAAAAAAAAAAGAGTTCAGGAAGCATAGAGAGGATAGTCACTACTGCTATTTATTGTTTTGAAGGGGGTCAGAAGAGATGGCAGATTTGGGATGTGCCTCCCTGATTAAGGTGATGTCAGAGAAGAATTTGTATCCCAAACCAGTATATTTTTTTAAACCCTTACCTTCTCAGAACCAATGTATAGTATCATTTCTGAGGCAGAAGAACAGTAAGAGCTAGGCAGCTGGGCTTAAGTGACTTGCCCAAGGTCACATCTAGGAAGTACCTGAGGCCAGATTTGAAACCAATACCTACCATCTCTAGGCCCAGCTCTATCCATTGAGCCAACTAGCTACCCCTAGTATTTCTTATAAAATGGTTGTTGGCCACGGAAAGTGTTTGCTCAAAGATTTATGAATCTTATCATCTGGGCTACACTTAACCACATGTATACCTAGAAGAAGTATATCATCAGATTTAAAGGCCAGTAATTCATAACAGATGATATCAAAGAAAGGGGTTAGTAACAGCAAAAGGTGGCCTCAAGGGCCTGCACATCAAACTTAAAATATATGAATGATAAATCAAGTCCCCAAGCATTGATTAAGTGCCTGCTGTGTGCCAGGCACGGTGCCAAGTACTGAGGTTATAAAGAAAAGCAAAAACAGCCCCGCCCTTAAGGAGCTTATAATCCAATGGGAAAACATGGAAACCACTGCATACATACAAAGAAGAATGAGTTGCATTAGATACTAATGATCACATAGTCGAATGCTGTATCAAGAACATATACTAATGAGCAAGTCCAAGTAGTAGGAGATGGCATGAAAAATAGCATTTGGGTGAGGAAAAATTTAGAAGCGTGTGAATATGCTATTGATTCCCTGGCCAGACGGAAGGAAGGGTTCACAAAACCTGCCCAGAGAGGACTGATGGGGGAGATGTTTGCCAGACCCCTCAACCAGAAGTAGAGCAGCTGAAAAGCTCAGTCCACCTTAATGCTCATTCTGTTCTTCAAAGGGTGATGGAGGTGACAAGGGGAACTGCTCTTCTGGATCCGAGTAACTGGTTTCTGATGTATAGAAATGATGCAAGCTTTGGAATAAATGACCACTCCGTGAAAGGTGGGAGCAGTCCCATCTAAGCCATTAATTTTGGTCATGGCAATTTTTTTCTTTTTAAGAATTCAATGAAAGGATTGCCAGGATTCCTTTGCTTAAAATGCCATGGGAGTTGGCTCAGTGGATAGAGAGCCTGACCTTGAGACAGGAAGTCCTGGGTTCAAATTTGGCCTCAGACACTTCCTAGCTGTGTGACCCTGAACAAATTAACCTCCATTACTAGCCCTTGCCAGTCTTCTGCCTTCTGCCTAATACTGATTTGAAAACAAAGTAAGGTTTTTTAAAAATGTTATGGAAGTGTATGTTCATGAAAACGTCTGATAACAGGAACAAAAAATTCTGAAAAGATAGAGCTGACAGAAGGGCCTATTCTTAGGGAAACAGATAAATAAAAGAATCTAAATACAAAAATAGGCCAGATCCCATAGGAATAATATTGAACACTGAAGCTCAGGACAAGGCTATGGCTAAATGCGAGGAACATGAAAAAGGGAATTCAGCTCTGTTGTAAAGGGAAAACAAAAGGACAGGTCTCCTTTGGGTGATGGTCAGATGTTCAAGTTGTGTCTGACTAACCCTGTATCATGCTAGACCGTAACCTCTTCTGTTTCCTGAAGTCTGTCCAGGCTCACGTTCATTACTTCCATGACGATATCTATCCATCTAATGGAATCTTTCGCCTTCAGTCTTTTCCAATGAGTCTTGCCCTTTCAATATGTGGTCAAAATATTTCAGCTGCAGTATTTGACCTTTCTCTGAATAGTCTGAACTAATTTCTTTTTAAGTATTGCCCGATTTGATCTCCTTGCTGTTCAAGGGACTCTCAAAAAGCTCTTCCCATGCCACGATTCAAGTGTCGATTCTGCAGTGATCAGCATTCCTTGGGTTTAGACCTTTACTTTGCTTCTGTCTTACCCCTCCCAGAACACCAACCTTTCCACTCCCAGCCTTGCCCCTCAAGTCATCATCCAAGGGAGCAACCCTTGGAGAGATGGGATTTATGAATTGCCTATGCAGATATTAGAGCTCAGCAGCTTTCATTTCATCCCTTATTCTCAACAGTGAGATATTGAAAACGGAGAAAAGAAAGTTCTCATCACTAATGTCATTGGCACAGTTAAATGATTTGTCATCAAACTAGACGTACAAAATGCTTTTCAAAACCTTAAAGCACAATGTAAGTATTTGCTATAATATTGTCACAAATAGATTATGGCTTTCTCAGTGGAGATGACACCCAAACATTTTTACCATCTGCTTTCCTTCTACACTCAAAGATGAGGAAGCCTTTCCAATCTGACTGGCATCTGGAACCTCCTGCATTATAGCATGAGCTCCTAGAGAGCAGGGACTGGCTCTTCCTAGTGTAAAGATAAATGAATGAATGCAAAACCATTACTATGTGCAAAGCATTATCCTAAGCACTGGAAATACAAATTGAAAAGCAAGAGATGAGCAAAAATTGTTTATAGGGAGCTGAAATGAAAGTTAAGTGAGTAAGTTGTTTTTCAATGTATTCAGAATCCCAGGCCCGGGGAACAATATCCCAGGATACTAAAAACTCTGGCCATAATGGTTGTAAATAACCAACATACCAAGACATGAATAGTAACACTTTGTAGTAGCAAAAAAAAAAAAACAAACAGAAGCACTTTAGTTGGGGAATGACCAAAAAAGAAGTATACTTGAAAGTAATAAAATATTACAAGAACTTATGTTTGAAATATGCAGAGAAATACAGGATATCTTGCAGGAACAGATCTAAAGTAAGGGAACTAGAATCAGTAAAACAGTAACTACAATAAAAATGGAAGGGGAAAAATGGAAATCGCTATAATGACCAAATTTGATCTAGAAGAAGAGACAGGAGAATATGCTTTTTATTCTTTGGAGAAACAGAGGACTGTGGGTATGTAACACTACATATAATTTCAAACTTGATTGATATGCTTAATTTTACTGCCCTGCTTTTTTTCTCCTTTTTTTTCTAAAAGGATTCTAAGTGGAAGAAGAGGGAACATTGTAAAAAAAAAAAAAAAACAGAAGAGGTACCACTGGACTAGAGAAAGGCAAATATTGTTCCAAAGTTTTAAAAAAGGATAAAATCTTCAAAAGATAGGACAGTAAATTTGCTTTTAATTCCTGGCAAAATCTTAGTATGTATTATGTAAAAGGATGTTTGCTGAAGGAAAGTAATGATTATTAAAACTTAGACTAACCTTGTAATTGGTTTGCTTTTTTGTTTGCCAGTTTTCTTAGGCAGATCTTGCACATGAAAGTCGTTATGTGTCCCTGTGTTTTTGTAAACAAGTTACAGAATCTGACATCCTCTTTGTAGACAAGATGTAGGCCCAAATGAGAATGTAATTAGGTGAATCAGAATTGGCTGAATGACAGGACCTAAAAGATAGGCTTTAATGGATCCACTTTAGCTTGTAACAAATTTTCTAATGGAATGACTCAGGGATCTGACATTATTAGTTCTCTGCTGTTTGGCATAAAGTGGAAAGAAACAGCTAGCATGCTTAATAACAGGATAGGATTCAAAATGAACTTAAGAAGGATAGGCCAAATCTGATAAAATAAAATGTAATAGGCATAACTGTGAAGTCATACTCCTGGGTTCTTAAAGTGAACTATAAAAGTACAGGTTAGTGGCCACATGACTAATTAACAATTAGTATGGAAAAGATCTGGGGATTATGAGGTACTGCAAACTTATTATGCCCCCCAAAAAGCACATGTAACAAATATCTTGAAATATAGGATTAAAACTGGATAACTTTAGATGTTATCCAATTCAACCCCGTCACTATAAAAATGAGGAAACAGGCACAGGGAGGTTGAGCGAGAGATTTCCTAGAGCAACAGGCAGGATTTAAACTCAAATCTTTTTCTCTTCTCTTCTCTTCTCTTCTCTTCTCTTCTCTTCTCTTCTCTTCTCTTCTCTTCTCTTCTCTTCTCTTCTCTTCTCTTCTCTTCTCTCTCTATCCCTTCCTCCTTTCCTTTCCTTTCCTTTCCTTTCCTTTCCTTTCCTTTCCTTTCCTTTCCTTTCCTTTCCTTTCCTTTCCTTTCCTTTCCTTTCCTTTCCTTTCCTTTCCTTTCCTTTCCTTTCCTTTCCTTTCCTTTCCTTTCCTTTCCTTTCCTTTCCTTTCCTTTCCTTTCCTTTCCTTTCCTTTCCATCCCATCCCATCCCATCTGTGGTCTTATGGTGTGTGAACTTCCAGGCCAATGTTATATAATTTGCTCCAAATATACATAGAGTTTTTTTCCCTTCAAAAAAAATATTCTAAATTGAGCAAAGGGAGAAAAAAGCAGAAACAAGAAGCCTCTTTTTTTTTTTACTAACATGAGCATTTCTCTAGAGCAGGAACAGGAAGCTTTTGTTCTTTTTAATTGCCCACCACTGAACCACAGAAAACATTAATTAAGAACCATTGTTCATGGGATTTAATTGATATTTTCTGTTGGTCAGTAGCACTCAGATAATTTTTAAAAGTTTTATATCCATCCCCACATGAGAATATTTTCAGAATATTCATGGATGTAGAGTTTTGGGGTCAGGAAAAGGGGTGTTTTAGTCCCTTTTTTTTCCAAAGGATAAATATTGAATTAGAATAATAACAAAAAGCTGTCATTTTAGTTCCATTTCTACTCCAGAGCACAGAATAATTTCTCACAAATTTCCTGTACTCTTTTAGGCCCTTCCTCTAATTGATGTTTCTCTCAGAGTCTCCATTTGAGGAAGTGCCCAGTCCTATCTTCACTCTGCCAATATGCCCCTAACCCAAACCTTTTCAGCTCCTCTTTGTGTCATGTCTTCCCCCTTTAGACTGCCCTTGTGGGCAAGGACTATCTTTTTACTTGTATTTGTGTTCTCAGGATTTACCATGATTCCTGGCACATAGCAAGCAAGAAAATAAGTTTGTCGTGGAAATCACAGTTGTATTTTGTTAAGTTATAGGATGTTTTTCTAGAGTTACTCTGAACCTCAATTTTTATTTTTTCTAGTGTAATTTATAAAATTGCAAAAGCCTTGTAAGCCAACAAATTGATCTTTAATATAGTGATTCTTAGCTTCCTAACTTGATCCCTTATTATCACATCTCATATTATATCCTTATCTTCTTGTTGAAGCATTCTTTTAAAATTAATTTTATAAAACAAGTAAAGTAGATGAAGGGGGAGGAAAGCTTTGGCACTTTTCATAAGGCTATTAATGGTTACAATTTTAAGTATTAATTTGTGAAGTATGAATATTTAAGAAATCTGATATAGTATTTAGAAAACCATTCCTGGGCTCTGAGTTGGCTGAAAATGGGATCTATGAGCATTTGCTTGTGGGTGGGGAATGTGGAATGCTTTGAAAGCTAAATGGTTTTGTCAAGTTTTAAAACTTCCTAATGCCTAGAAGAAAACAATGTTCATTGTTTAAGAAAATACACCACTGTTCATTTTTTCTCATATTTTCTGGTTTTAGGGAGCCTGACTCTGCAAAAAAAAATTATGCCCTGTGTTTTATTTACTATGGCTTCCTACCCCACTCCCCATATCTGCCCCCAAAAGGTGTTTGTTTGGATTTCAATGTTGTGGAAGTTTGTTTTGTTTTTAGGTTTGGTATTTATACTTAAAGGAAAAGGTAAATTTTCTTTTTGCTCATCATGTATAGGCAAGTAAATATCTATTTTCCAGAATTTGGTTATTAAAAATTACTTTTCAGCAACTATATGACTCCTTATTCCTTTCTTTTCAAATTCTAGGCATTCTCTATACATTAAAGGTTACCAGTTCATTTTATCCTTATTTTTGTCAGTAGAAAATAAGTAACAGTCTCTCTGTCTCTTTCTGTCTCTCTCTCCCTCTCTCCCTCTTTGTTTCTCTTGTCTTTTCTAAGATAGAAGAGTGGCTAGGGCAAGGTAATCAGGATTAGTTGACTTGCCCAGGGTAGTACAGCCTTGGGATTTGTCAGATGCCATATTTGATATTTTTGTATCTTCCAGTGTAACCTTGCAGTAAGAATGCCCAAAAGTTATCTAAATGAAAATAGAGAAGAAGGCCACTAGTTCTAGCAATTTTGGCATTTCTTTGAGAATTGTACATGTTAGCATAAGAATATTCAGGTCCTTTCTTGGGATGCATCTTGGGATGCAAAGAAATAAAGGTGAAAAGAAAGATTCTTTCCCTCTAGGAGCTTACATATGAATGGGGAACAGAGCCAACAAATAATTGTATGTATATACAGTTAAATGGAAAGTAATCTTGGTCCTAACTAAGAGATCTGGTTACTGATTTTTCTTTTTTTTTTTTTAAGAATCTGATTCTTAAAGGAAAAGAAGACTATTCTGGGTAGGGGAATAGTCAGTGAACAGGCATGGAATCTGGATTTAGTTGTGTCTTGTGCAAGGAAGAAGCATGAGTAGCTAGATCATTGAGTAAATGAAATGGAGTAATAGAATAAGATAAGTTTGTCATGTGGGTTTTAAAATTAATAATCAATAACTATTATATTTTATAAAGTTTTATTAATAATAATTAAAACAAAAGAACTGCCCGAATTTAGCCCAGTTGCAAGACCAAGAGAGGAAGAGGGAGGAGTTACAGCCACTTAAATATAATCACGTAAAATGTGGGGATGCAGGAAAAGGGAATTTTGGGAAATATTAAGGGACTTCTGGAGGATGATTTCCAAAGGCTCAAAAATCTCCATTTATACAGTTAGTAATCTCCTGTTGTGGGAGAGCTTTGAGATGAAACCCCAGGTTCAGGACAGGTTACCCTTTGCAAGAATGAGAAAAACTTCCCATATTTCATCAGTTCTCTTAAGTTTTCTGTTTCTGTTTTTTAGATTTAAAAACCAGAAATCTCTGTTCTTCTTAGTGTAAAAAGATGCTCATATTGGTCATTTCTCCTCTAATACAGATATAGCCTTCTATGACTTTGGTAAATCCCAGGGAGTTGCCCAAGGCACATTTGGAAAGTATTAGTGGAAGGATTTGAACCCAACTCTTGATTCCAAGTTTAGTATTCTTGCATTTCACCAAACTATTTCAATATTTTAAAAGAGGGTGGAATAATAAGGTTCAGGGTAGCCTGATAGCATTAGAGGAGTATTGCCTATATACTCATTTTGGCAACCACAAGTTCTTTATAGGATACTTCTGATTACAGAGAACAGTCTCTTCATGCAGTATAATCCTGTTGCTTGTATATTACTTTACAACAATGTAGAATTTTCTCAAGGGCAAGGACTATCTTAGTTTTATATCTATATTTCAATAGCTAATATAGTCAGTGCCTTTTCCATAGATCCATAAATTCTTATTGGAAAATTCACCCAAATACCAATTTAACAAACATTAAATATCTACAATATGCAAGACACAGTGCTAAATGCTGGAGGCCTTCTGATTCTTTTAATATCTCCAAGTTACAAGTAAACTACTCAGAATGTCCCATCTGTCATCCCATATCTATGACAGATTTCCCTTCTTTTTTCTGATCATACTTACCTTTGGTAATATTCTTATGTCACATCTGCTATGCAAATTGTCTTCTACCATCCATCCTCCCTTCTAATTACTCTTTCAATTATATGTAATTCTGATCCTTCCAAGATCATAACATTCTGTGATTTGCATCTATATAGCATCAGTGAGTATTAAAAAGATAGACCTATAGCATTGAAAAATTATCATTTTACATGTAATTGTGGAAAAATAATTAAAATAAAATAGAAATACCCAAATAGATCATCATCCATGGGGGGGAGGGGGAGGAGAGACACTCCCCCCAACTACAACCAATATGGATTCATATCTGAGTTACCTGGGAAAATGCAAAGCTAAATGACTTGCCTGTGGTCTGACAGCCAGTATGTTTCAGAGGCTGGTCTGCTACAACACATAATATATGTGTGAGAAGTAGTTATGAAATGCCTTATCTCTAGCCTTAGGGCTGTATGAAGGAAAGAAAAGAAATGGTTAGCAAACAGATAGCAGAGAGAAGAGTTTGCAAAGAGGGGCCTTGCCACATGCCATGGAACTTTATAGACCCTATTCTGTAATGTGGGAAAGATAGAAGAGAGGACATGGTAAAACTAGTGGGGGCTTTTAGTTCCTGTCTCTGGAAGATCTTGAAGCCACTACTTCCTGCAGCTTGTATCTGTGTGAGCCAAGTGGGAGTTTGCCTTCCTCTTCTTGTAGAGCCAAAGCTACCTGTCCTGGTGTCCTGGTGTCGAGATCCTACCTACTTTGTCATCTACTTTGTCATACAACTGTGATCCTGAGTCCTGAGAGAGTGCCCTGATTGCTGTGAAGATTTCTACCAGCAAGCCAGTAAAACTGACTGTGGGAAAGACTTGAAGCCATCTTGGGCCCAACCCAAGGAGGAGTTTGACCCTCTCATATAAAGGGTTCAAATTAACTACTCTGATGAACTTTCTCTCTCTCTCTCTCTCTCTCTCTCTCTCTCTCTCTCTCTCTCTCTCTCTCTCTCTCTCTCTCTCTCTCTCTCTCTCTCTCTCTCTCTCTCTCTCTCTCTCTCTCTCTCTCTCTCTCTCTCTCTCTGTCTCTCTCTCTCTCTCTCTCTCTCTCTCTCTCTCTCTCTCTCTGTCTTTCTCTCTCTCTCTCTTACTCACTCTCTCCCCCTCTCCCTCTCCCTCTCTCTCCCTTTCCCTCTCCCTCTCCCCATATATATATATATATATATAAAACCAAATGTTCTTTGGGAGGATTAGCAGTAGATAGCCAGGGATTTTTAGTCAAGAGAGTGTAGTGAATAGGCAGCCTGAAAAAAACGAAGACAGTCCTTTGCAGGACCCTTAGAAAGGAGGGAGGGTTAGTAAGAATTTCTTAGTTTAGCGATTTCTATTTCCTAATCCTCCTGTCCTGCTTCTGTGAATAACAATAAACCCTGTCTTTGGATTTTTACTCTCATTCTACTAGTCAGATAAGCTTTCTAGGCCTGTGAGAGGCCTATCATCACTGTGATAGCAAGTAACCAACAGCCCTTGATATTACACTTCTACAACCTTACCATCTATATTACTTCCGTATTTCACATCCCAGGACAATGATATTTAGGTAGCAGAAGGAAGAATGATAGAATTCTTCTGAATGATTATTTGTCACTTCCAGAATTATGATAGGAAAACAGGCCAAGGCCAGTTGACTGGTGCTTGAATTCTCTACTGTGTTATGATCCAAATTTCATCAGCATTGAATTTGTCAAGGTATTCTTTGTTTAAGAGGGCCGAGAAGTAACAAAACTATGGGAGGCATAATGGATCAAATGTACCTTTTTTCTTCCTGTTGCTCTTAATATTCAAACTCTTCCTGCATCATTGTGCAGGAAATTGAAAATGCGACCCAGTTTGATTTTTGCTTTATTAGATATTGGCAAGTGACTATAGGGGTTGGAACTGTCATATTACTGCAGATGCAGCCTCAGAGTCTACATATCGGTTGGTCTTCCCTTTGAGCAGGAGAGGAAGGGAGAGAGAGAGAAAAAGGAAGAAGGAAAGAGATATAGAGAGGGAGAGGCATAATAGGGAGGGAAGGAGAATGAGAAGAAGAAAGAGAGGTGCCTAGAGGGCCTGGTTGCTTTCATTGCTCTGGGAGCTTACCATACTGTCTGTACCTACAGGTAACATTCTGAGGCCAAGTGCTAGTATGCTATATGCATACTTGCTAAAGGCAAAGAGATTGGAGTAACAGATGGGACTGGTCCCTATCTGACTCCTACCAGTCCACTTTTCTTCCCTCTGTTTTTCCTTTGCTTATAGAGCTTTCCCCAAGAGGGTCCTAGACATATCTGATTCCTTGATCTTTACTTTATCCTAGTACAGTGAAATTCCTTGGAGACCTCAAGATTAAATGCCACAAGAACATGGTAGCAAAAAGTTTGGGGAGACTGGATAAAACTTTTAATCAACAGAGTACTTAGCAATTTTTGTTTTATTTTGGTTTTGCAGTTTTGCTATGCTTAGTACACCATTTGACTACAGAAAAGTGATTGCTTGTGTAAAATAAATCTAGATAGTGTGAATGTTAAAAACTGTAAATGCCAAAACTGTAAAGGTTTTGGCCAAACTGTAAAGATAATTTTTAGTGTCTTGATTTAAAATCTAATATTAGGTGGTCGCCATGGGAAAATTCCCAAATATGAAAATACCCAAGTCAGCTGGGTTTTATGGAGATTTTAATTAATATAAATGAAGGAATTAAGGGAAGAGAGAGAGAGAGAGAGAGAGAGAGAGAGAGAGAGAGACAGAGACAGAGAGAGAGAGAGAGAGAGAGAAAATAGGAAGGTCCTAGGCCAAATGGCCTAAGTGTGAGCCTTAAGGGAGAAAGAGTCAGTCTTTACCACTCCACAAGATCATCCCAAGCAAGCTCTAGTCCTCCTAAAATTTTAATATCAGCAATTCCTTAGGCTGAAATTTAGAAACTAGTCAACAAGGATTTCTTGTTATTGCCCTTTTTGAAACTACTCAGCAAGGTAGAAAATGGTTTGTGTTTATAGATGGAGAAGACTTTCTGCACTCATTAGAGATACTTGTTGACAGGGCCATTGGGTTGGTGGCTATGGTCTAATACTACCTACAGAATAAATTATATATTATATTTCCTCATTGATTAATTATAAAATGATGCCATCTTCCTGGAGTCTGAATATGCCAGAACATGTACAAATATATACAAATAGATGATTACAAAGTGACCCAGACATCACTTGGGATATTTTCCAAATGCAGGCAGAGCTTATAATCTTATCATATAAAGGTGGATCTATGCCAAATACTTTGAACATTTTTTTCTTCAACTGTTTTTTTCTTTTTCATGAAGTTCCTCTCAATGTTTTCTGAATGAATTTTTATTCTAGACTAGTGTTAGCTTTGGTTGTGTAAGAGTCGAAATAATATTTCTACCCAGATATATATTTTATAAAGTTTATTGGAAAGGGTAGACAATCATTCCTATAAGTAACCTGACCACATGGTCCCTAGCCTGCAAATCCCTTCCTCCATCGCTCTCACCTGCCTGCTCTGTTCTCAACTTCTTCCTTCTTCCTTCTCTTCTCAGTTCTCTCCCTCTCAAGCCCCAAAGCCTTGATTTTTATTGACGTACCACACATAAAGGGACACAAACCTGGAGCAACTGTCTTATGTCAGGAATGTTTGATGGGCAGGTCAAGTTACTCAGGAGGGGAAGGGGATAATCTTCCTTGACACAGTTGCCATGTCTCTTGTCCTGAGCTTTAAGTATTTGCTGACTTAAAAAGTTTCTAGCCTCTTTTCTGCCTCCATTATTTGATGATATTTTGAACTGGTAAAATTCCTCTAAGAAATAGTGATGATACTCAGTATCGTTACTTTTACTTGATTTCTGCTTTTTAGTGGTATCAGTTTGAACAAGTAAGATCTAGAGCATGCAGTCTTTTATCTTTTATCCTATCTTCTCATCTAGTATTGACATTGATATTTGCTCTTACCAGCTAATGATCTGAATACAGACCTTGATTTTTTTTAAAATTTAAATTAATTTATTTAGTCAATTTATAGCATTATTTTTTGGTTACAAGAATCATATTTTTTCCCTCCCTTCCCTCCCCCCACCCTTCCCATAGCTGACGCACAATTTCATTGGGTATTACATGTGTCCTTGACCAAAACCTATTTCCATATTATAGATATTTGCACTAGGGTGATCATTTTAAAGTCTATATCCCCAATCATATCCCCATCAACCCATGTGATCAAGCAGTCGTTTTTCTTCTGTGTTTTTACTCCCACAGTGTTTCCTCTGAATGTAGATAGTGATCTTTCTCATAGATCCCTCCAAGTTGTTCAGCATCATTGCATTGCCACTAATGTCGAAGTCCATTACGTTCAATTGTACCACAGTGTATCAGTCTTTGTGTACAATGTTCTCCTGGTTCTGCTCCTTTCACTCTGCATCACTTCCTGGAATTCCTCCACTTTATTATTCCTTTGAGCACAATAGTATTCCATCACCAAAATGTACCACAGTTTGTTCAGCCATTTCCCAATTGAAGGGCATCCCCTCATTTTCCAGTTTTTGGCCACCACAAAGAGTGCAGCTATGAATATTCTTGTACATGTCTTTTTCCTTATTATCTCTTTGGGGTACAAACCCAGCAGTGCTATGGCTGGATCAAAGGGCAGACAGTACAGACATTGATTTTTTAAATGGATGCTATGTCTAGATTCCCTTCCCTATCTAGGAGAAGCTTAGAGTAAAAACTATGCTTGTAAGTATTTTTTTAATTACACTAATTACACACTGAAGTTTCATTTTTGTTATCACTTTGGGAATTATGATAGGAAAATATGAGGCAGAGGCCTATCGAGTGTATACTTAGTGACCTGCTACCTAGTGCTTGGATTCTCTACTATGTTATCATCTGAGTTTCACCAGCATCAAATTTGTTAAAGTTATTGCAGTTTTTATATTCCAGAGTTGGATATACTCCCGGTTTCCTATTCAGGCTCCTGTCTGTGATTGACTTCAGGTGCTCCAACTGGAGCTTGCAGGTAGTTCTGCTACTGTGACTACAGCTAGTCTGCCTTCCCCTGTGGCAGCAATCAGGGATTCTACTGTCCTGGGAGTGACTACAATTGACAGGGCCCCAGACCATAATTCAGCAACCACACTTATCAGTGTGTGCTCCTTCCTTATTCATCTTCCTCTGCTGTAGCCAGGGATAGAGCAGGTGTCCAGGCCATATTCCTGGGGCCTCCAAAGTTCCTTGTTTGTTAGCAGAGAGGCTAAAGTTCCTACCCTTAAGGCCTGTTGCCTGGACATGTTTAATGTCCACTTCCCTGAGAATCTCCCAATCTGAAGGTACAATAAACACAGCTGCCCCCAAGGTCCTCTGCTTGTGGATTACAGTGTTATCCTTGGGGATACAATCACTAGGACTCACAAACTGAGGTTGCTGGTCCCGCCCTCAGGGGCTGCCTTGTTGATTCTACTTTTTGCTCTGTTCCAGCCCCAGGACCTGCAGCTGTGGAAATGGTGCCAGGGAAGTCAGAAACTTCCTCCCTAGTTGCCCCTGGTCATTCAGCTTCATTCCCAACTCCAGTTTATTTTTGTAGAATTGATCCTGTGGAGTTATATTTTGTTGTTTGTGGGTAGCATTAGGAGGGTAAAAAAACTTCATTCCCTACTCCATCTTTCCACAATCCTTTAGTCCCCAAACCCTTACCTTCCATCTTAGAATCAATATTGTGTATAGATTTGAAGTTATAATCTGAGCAGTAAGGGCTTGTGCAGGGTGTTATAAGAAAGAGATAAGTTTGGTAGGTTTTGAAGAGGGTAGAGGCATGAGGCCAACAAGGGAAAGATTCTGGAATTCTGCGGGAAGGGTTAAGCTATTACTCAGAGACTGTTGGGTCTAGTGGTCTCTCTCTCTGGAGGTATCTGGGGAGTGTGGCTGCTTATCCTGAGTGCTTAGTCCTGTTTCCTATCCTACCTGTTGTGTGTGCTGTATTTCCTTGGAGAAGAAATTGGTGATCCTAAACCACCTATCTGCAGTGATTGTAAGACCAAGTCTAGGTCCTTTTGGAACTTGGACCTTCCCTGGGCCCTGCTAAGCTTACCACAGACCATTTTACTTTAAATACTAACAAAGGGGACTTAGTGCAGAATTAGCTAAGTGTAGGGACTGGGAAATTAAAGTGAGTGAGGAAAGATTAGAGTAGTCCAACATCTCTTTGAAGACTCTCTTCTCGAAGACATTTAGATCTGGGAGAATTTTAGTTAGTGAGATTAGCATTAGGTTATCCTGATTCCCTTTAACCTTTTCCTATTAAATTAAAAACTTTCCCCATTACTGAGCAGTCTGTCTGTTGGTCTCAGACCAGTTCCTGCCCTGGTCAGAATTAAATGCTAGTCTTCAACCCACAGTGAAACATCTTGATACTGGCCAAATCTATCCATCCTATCCCATTTCCAACACCACCTTATTACAAGGGTCCACTAAGCCACCTACCTGACCCTACCCCATAGTCTTTTTTTTAATTTTAATTTATTTATTTAAAATTTTTTATTTGGTCATTTCCAAACATTATTCATTGGAAACAAAGATCATTTTCTTTTCTTCCCTTCCTCCCCTCCCACCACCTCTCCCATAGCCCACACGCAATTCCATTGGGTATCACATGTGTTCTTGATTCAAACACATTTCCCTGTTGTTGGTATTTGCATTAGAGTGTTCATTTAGAGTCTCTCCTCAGTCATATCCCCTCCACCCCTGTAGTTAAGCAGCTGCTTTTCATCGGTGTTTTTACTCCCACAGTTTATCTTCTGCTTGTGGATAGTGTTTTTTAGATCCCTGCAGATTGTTCAGGGACATTGCATTGCCACTAATGGAGAAGTCCATCACCTTCTATTGTACCACAGTGTATCAGTCTCTGTGTACAATGTTCTCCTGGTTCTGCTCCTTTCGCTCTGCATCACTTCCTGGAAGTTGTTCCAGTCTCCATTGAATTCCTCCACTTTATTATTCCTTTTTGCACAATAGTATTCCATCACCAACATATACCACAATTTGTTCAGCCATTCCCCAATTGAAGGGCATCCCCTTATTTTCCAATTTTTGGCTACCACAAAGAGCGCAGCTATGAATATTCTTGTACAAGTCTTTTTCCTTATTATCTCTGGGGTACAAACCCAGCAATGCTATGGCTGGATCAAAGGGCAGACAGTCTTTTATCGCCCTTTGGGCATAGCTCCAAATTGTCCTCCAGAATGGTTGGATCAATTCACAACTCCACCAGCAATGAATTAGTGTCCCTACTTTGCCCCTACAACATTCATTACTTTCCATAGCTGTCATGTTAGCCAATCTGCTAGGTGTGAGGTGATACCTCAGAGTTGTTTTGATTTGCATCTCTCTGATTATAAGAGATGTAGAACACTTTTTCATGTGCTTATTAATAGTTTTGATTTCTTTGGCTGAGAACTGCCTGTTCATGTCCCTTGCCCATTTATCAATTGGAGAATGGCTTGGTTTTTTGTACAATTGATTTAGCTCTTTGTAAATTTGAGTAATTAAACCTTTGTCAGAGGTTTTTATGAAGATTGTTTCCCAATTTGTTGCTACCCTTCTGATTTTGGTTACATTGGTTTTATTTGTACAAAAACTTTTTAATTTGATGTAGTCAGAATTATTTATTTTACATTTTGTGACTCTTTCTAAGTCTTGCTTGGTTTTAAAATCTTTCCCTTCCCAAAGGTCTGACAGGTATACTATTCTGTGTTCACCTAATTTACTTATAGTTTCCTTCTTTATGTTCAAGTCATTCACCCATTCTGAATTTATCTTGGTGTAGGGTGTGAGGTGTTGATCCAAACCTAATCTCTTCCACACTGTCTTCCAATTTTCCCAGCAGTTTTTATCAAATAATGGATTTTTGTCCCAAAAGCTGGGGTCTTTGGGTTTGTCATAAACTGTCTTGCTGAGATCATTTACACCAATTCTATTCCACTGATCCTCCTTTCTGTCTCTTAGCCAGTACCAAATTGTTTTGATAACCACTGCTTTATAGTATAGTTTGAGATCTGGGACTGCAAGTCCTCCTTCCTTTGCATTTTTTTTTCATGATTTCCCTGGATATCCTTGATCTTTTGTTCTTCCAAATGAACTTAGTTATGTTTTTTTCTAATTCAGTAAAGAAGTTATTTGGTAGTTCAATGGGTATGGCACTAAATAAGTAAATTAATTTGGGTAGGATTGTCATTTTTATTATGTTAGCTCATCCCACCCACGAGCAATCAATGTTTTTCCAATTGTTTAGATCTAGTTTTAGCTGTGTGGAAAGTGTTTTGTAGTTGTGTTCATATAGTTCCTGTGTTTGTCTCAGCAGATAGATTCCTAAGTATTTTATATTGTCTAGGGTGATTTTGAATAGTATTTCACTTTCTAATTCTTGCTGCTGAAATGGGTTAGAGATATATAGAAATGCTGATGACTCATATGGGTTTATTTTGTATCCTGCAACTTTGCTAAAGTTGTTGATTATTTTGAGTAACTTTTTGGTTGATTCTCTAGGATTCCTTAAGTAAACCATCATATCATCTGCAAAGAGTGATAGCTTGGTCTCCTCATTGCCAATTTTAATACCTTCAATTTCTTTTTCTTCTCTAATTGCTACTGCTAGTGTTTCTAGTACAATGTTAAATAATAGAGGCGATAATGGGCATCCTTGTTTTACTCCTGATCTTATTGGAAAGGCTTCTATTTATCCCCATTGCAGATGATGTTTGCTGATGGTTTTAGATATATACTGTTTATTATTTTTAGGAAAGGCCCTTCTATTCCTATACTTTCTAGTGTTTTCAATAGGAATGGGTGTTGTATTTTATCAAAGGCTTTTTCTGCATCTATTGAGATAATCATGTTATTTTTGTCAGTTTGCTTGTTAATATGATCAATTATGTGGATGGTTTTCCTAATATTGAACCATCCTTGCATTCCTGGTATGAATCCTGCCTGGTCATAGTGGATGTCCCATGTGATGACTTGCTGGAGTCTTTTTGTTAGTATCCTATTTAGGATTTTGGCGTCTATATTCATTAGGGAGATTGGTCTATAGTTTTCTTTCTCTGTTTTTGACCTGCCTGGCTTTGGGATCAGTACCATGTTTGTGTCATAGAATGAATTTGGTAGAACTCCTTCTTGGCCCATTCTGTCAAATAGTTTGTTTAATCTTGGGATTAGTTGTTCTTTGAATGTTTGATAGAATTCATTTGTGAATCCATCTGGACTTGGGGATTTTTTCTTAGGGAGTTCTTTGATGGCTTGTTCAATTTCTTTTTCTGAAATGTGGTTGTTAAGGTAATTTATTTCTTCCTCTTTTAGTCTAGGCAATTTATATTTTTGTAAGTATTCATCCATATCACCTAGATTGCCATATTTGTTGCCATATAATTGGGCATAGTAGTTTTTAATGATTGCCTTAATTTCCTCTTCATTAGAGGTGAGGTCTCCTTTTTCATCTTGGATACTGTCAATTTGGTTTATTTCTTTCCTTTTTTAAATTAGACTGACTAGTATTTTGTCTATTTTATTTGTTTTTTCAAAGTACCAGCTTCTAGTCTTATTTATTAAATCAATAGTTCTTTGACTTTCAGTTTTATTCATTTCCCCTTTGAGTTTTAGGATCTCTAATTTAGTCTTCATCTGAGGATTTTTAATTTGTTCACTTTCTAATTTTTTAATTTGCATGCCCAATTCACTGACCTCTGCCCTTTTTAATTTGTTAATATATGAACTCAAGGATATAAATTTTCCCCTGAGTACTGCTTTGGCTGCATCCCATAGGTTTTGAAAGGATGTCTCATCATTGTCATTTTCTTCAATGAAGTCATTAATTGTTTCTATGATTTGTTCTTTAACTAACTGGTTTTGGAGAATTGTATTGTTTAATTTCCAATTAATTTTTGATTTTCGTCTCCATGTTCCTTTACTAATTATTATTTTCATTGCAATGTGATCTGAGAAAGTTGCATTTATTATTTCTGCTCTTTTGCACTTGTTTGCAATGTTTTTATGCCCTAATACATGGTCAATTTTTGTAAATGTACCATGTGCTGCAGAAAAGAAGGTATATTCCTTTTTGTCCGTATTTATTTTTCTCCACATGTCTACTAACTGTAATTTTTCTAAGATTTCATTCACTTCTCTTACCTCTTTCTTATTTATTTTTTGGTTTGATTTATCTAGTTTGGATAGAGGAAGGTTCAGGTTTCCCACTAGAATAGTTTTTCTATCTATTTCATCCTTGAGTTCCTCTAGTTTCTCCTTTAGAAATTTGGATGCTATGCCATTTGGTGCATACATGTTGAGTACAGATATTTCCTCACTGTCTATACTGCCTTTTATCAGGATGTAATTACCTTCCCAATCTCTTTTAACTAGATTTATTTTTACTTTGACTTTGTCGGATATCATGATTGCAACTCCTGCCTTCTTTTTGTCAATTGATGCCCAATAGATTTGGCTCCACCCTCTTACTTTCACTCTATATGTATCTACCTTTCTCATATGTGTTTCTTGTAGACAGCATATGGTAGGGTTTTAGACTCTAATCCACTCTGCTATTCGTTTGCGTTTTATGGGTGAGTTCATTCCATTCACATTCAGAGTAATGATTACTAGCTGTGTATTTCCCAGCATTTTTATTTCTGTTCCTATACCTGCCTTTTCTTCTTTCACTATTTCCTTCTACACCAATGTTTGCTTTTGAACAGTCCCCCTTGTTCCCACCCTTATTTTACTTCCCTTTCTACCCCCCTCCCTTTTTATCCCCCCCCTTATTTTCCCTGTAGTCTTTCTAAAATTAACCCCCCGCTCCCTCCCTCTCTTGTATTGCTTCCCTCCCCACCAGACCATTTGTTACCCTTCTACTCCCCTATAGGGTGCAAATCTATTCTCTGCCCCCAAAGGATTGGATTGTTTTCCCCTCTTTGAGTCACTTTCAAAGCACGTAAAAGTTGAGTATTTCCTGTCTCTGACCTCTTTACCCTTCCAGTGTATTGATGTTCTCCCTCCTCCCACCATGAGCTTCTTTATGACATATAAATTTACCCCCCATTTGTTTCTTTTCCCATTTCTTTTAATATTAACCTATTTTAAGCTCTAGTTATATATATATATATATGCATACTCATGCGTGTGTATTTTTGCATGCATATATCTATATACCTATTTATGTCTTGTCCTTTCATCCTATACAGTTTGTTGCTGTTCCCTCTAAGTATACTTCTTTTTGCTGCCCAGCTAATAACAACAGTTTTTAAGAATTACCAATGACCTCTTTTCTTATAGGGATACATATCATTTTAACTTATTGAGTCTCTTAAAAATTTTTTTTTTGTTTTTCTTTTTTCCCCTCTTTTTTAATTACCTTTTGATGATTCTCTTGAGTTCTGTGCTTGGACATCAAATTTTCGGTTCAGGTCTGGCCTTTTCTTTACGAATTCTTGAAATTCTTCTATTTTGTTGAATGACCATACTTTCCCCTGGAAGAATATAGTCAGTTTTGCTGGGTAGTTGATTCTTGGTTGTAGACCTAGTTCCCTTGCTTTCCGGAATATCATATTCCATGCCTTTCTTTTTTTCAGTGTGGATGCAGCCAGATCCTGAGTTATCTTCACTGTGGTTCCTTGGTATCTGAATGACTTCTTCTTGGCAGCTTGTAATATCTTTTCTTTGGTCTGATAGTTCTTGAATTTGGCTATAACATTCCTGGGTGTTGTCAGTTGGGGATTAAGTACAGGAGGTGATCTGTGGATTCTATCAATCTCCACTTTTCCCTCTTGTTCAAGGATTTCGGGGCAGTTTCCTTTAATAATTTCCTGTAATATAATGTCCAAGCTTTTTCTTTTGTCATGGTCTTTTGGTAGGCCAATAATTCTTAAATTGTCTCTCCTTGAACGATTTTCTAAATCCTCTGTTTTGTGAATGAGATGCTTCATATTTTCCTCAATTTTTTAATTCTTTTGGTTTTGTTTTATAGTGTCTTGCTGCCTTGTGAGGTCACTCTATTCTAGTTGCTGTATTCTGGTTCTTAAAGACTGGATTTCATCCTTAGTTTTTTGGTCATCCTTTTCCTTTTGGTCGAATTTTCTTTGAAGGTCATCTTTCATCTGCTTTGCCTCATCTTTCATCTCCTTTGCCTCATTTTCCAGCTGGTTGATTTTGGCTTTCAAGACACTATTTTCTGTTTCCAGATGACTTATCTTAGTTTTTAAGTTCTTTTCCCAATTGTCTTCAGCCTCTCATAATTGTGTTTTGAATTGCATTTTGAGTTTTTCTAAAGCCTGTATCCAATTCACTGGGATTTCTGATTTTTCCTTTGCTGGGTCCTTCCCCTCTGTTTCATTCGCTCTTTGCTCATTACCTGTGCAGAAGCTGTCTATTGTAATTTCTTTCTTCTTTTTCTGTTGTTTGCTCGAGTTTACCCCTTCTTTGCTCCCTGTATTTGGCTGTGCTCTTTCCCCTCTCATTTTGTTTTGGTTTTGGGGCTGTCAGTCTCCCCTCTTGGAGCTTTGTTAGATCTCTTGGTACAGTCTCTAGGGGAGGAATGTTAGCTTCCCTGTCCTCTGGAGGCTTTTGATTGGATTGAGTTCAACTGGGCTGGGCTGTATGTGGTACGAAGCTCTGAGGCTCTGAAGACTCCTGGAAGGCTGGGCCACCCACGCTCTCTCCAGTTCTCTCCAGCTGCTTCTCAGCTGTCCGCAAGTGCCTTTGCCTGCCTCCCTAAACTCTGAGGAGTTCTGATGAGATTATGTTTAACTGGATTGGTCTAGATGTGCCCGAGGCAACGGTGAGACTGGAGCCTGATGGAGGGACCCAGCCACAGCCTGTTTCTCGCTGGCTTCCTCCCTGCTGTCCAAGCTGCTCACAAGGTAGACCCTGCAAACCAGCACCTTTGCCCGCTCAGAGGTTTCCCGCTGCTGCTGGGGGCTCAGCCCTCTGGGTTCTGGGGGAGGGGTCCTGGGACCTTCCCTCTGCCTTCCCCTTAGCCCTGAGTATTCTCGGATTCTGGCTTTTGGGGGGCGTACCTTTTGATTTGAGTCCAGAAGGAGGGTTCCCGGCTTCTGTCCTGTTGTTCAGATTGAATTTCAGTGCCCAAGAGCATTCAGTCTGTATCGGTAAGGAAGGGTCTTCCATGAGGTCTGAAGTTTTGCTGCTTGCTAGGCTGCCATCTTGACTCCGCCCCCTACCTCATAGTCTTTTAAAACAGCATGTCCATTTAAACATCAGCAGTATATAACTATAGTAATATAGTAATAATATTATAAAAATATACTTGATTAGTAATTTATACTGTCATAATTAGTTGATTCAGAATTACCTATAAATAAATAATAACAATAAAAATTACTATCATTAGTACTTATAGCTATTAAGAGGCTATGTGGCCTAGAGGAGAGTAGTTTAAATTATTTACTTAAAGTCTCTGGTTTTTTAGTCACAAACCTTTAGATGTTTTTTCTGCCTCTACTCATTTTTGATGAGCTTTTCTTTCAGTATATTGTACTTTACAAATCTTATGTTTCATAATCAATCAAATTAACAAGCATTTATTCCTAAACTACTATACTCTAGGAGCTGTTCCAGAAAAGGATTTCAAAGTCAATGAACAAAATAACTCCTATTTGTAAGAAATTTATATTTGTACTTGGAATACAGGCTTAGTGAATATTTATAATATCAGTACTTCTAATACTAATCAATACTACTAATGCCAATACCAATACTAATTAAACATGAGGCCTTACCTTATTTTTACTCTCTTTGGCCCCAAAGTGTAACATCATTGGTGTAGAGAATTCCCAGAGTGGTAGCTTTTTCATGGATATAATTTGGCAACTCTATAATTTATAATTTTACAGAGCTGCTCAGGGGGATATTGAGAAATATAAAGTGACTTACTCATCATAGTTATGCTGTTTATAGTATGAACTTTTATGTTGACTAATGAAATAGAAAAAATAAACTGATGGGAACTATTACTTCTTGAAATAGAATAATAAACTGAGGGGAAACTGCTTCTTGTTGCAATGACTGCTCTACTCTCTGGCTTGCTACAGGAACCTGAGACTGCTTATTTGTAGGTAGGAATGAGAAATGCTGAGGGATGCTGCCACACAGGCATGCTGGTGCACAGGGGAATGGCTACACAAGGGAACTGCTCTGGGGTTTACTCTGGGGTTTGCCTACTGATCCCTACTGATGGCTGATGGATCAGTATATCTTTCTAACATCCTCCCCCCTTCACTCCCTCCCTTCTCCAACCCTCTCCTTTTTGCCTCTCTCACCTCCCAATCTTCTTGAAGCCTTTGGCTTCTTCCTTCCCTCCTGAGTGAACTGTAACGATACTCTAGTTGCTTTCTCAGTCAAGAGGTTTATTGGGATAACAGGATGGGAAACTGAGGTGAGAGGGATGAAGATGTCCCTAATCTAAACTGAGGGAGAATTGAGAGTTTGAGAAAATAGTCCAGTCACAAGCTCTGACTCTAAGACATTAGGGAGATGGAGGACAACATCTTTTAAATCTTCTTTCTTCTTCCTCACAAAATCAGCCAGGTCTCTCTGCTTAACCCCAGAGAGAAAACAAAATCCAAAGTCTCTCAATTTCTCCTGGCCAGCTCAACTTTCTAATATACCACCAACTCAAAAGTCAAGTTTCTTATTGTTGTCAACTTCAACTGTCCAAAGCCAGAGAACCCCCAAATCAAGTCAGCCCCACCAGGGTTTTTCAGCCAGGTTTTTCAACCTCCGGAGAGAATGTGACCCCAAATCCAGTCCCCTCCCCCTGGTCATCTCAACTGCCCACTCCTGGGAACATTCTGTTTTGGAAACTCCTTCTTTTGATTGACAGATAGGTCTCCATTTTCTTGCATCTTGGTTTACAAGTTCTCTCTCTCCATGCCTCTACTACACTAAGCTGATTTCTCTTTCTAGGGTAATGTTATGGTCCTTTGGATTTCACTGGTCTGGGGAACTAGGACTTGAATCATTGATATGGCTTCCTGGTCTCCCAAGGCAACTCTGCCCAGCCTACAGAAAGTTGGTGCTGCTTAGGTTCCGCAGAATATTGGCTATTGGGATAACGACTTAAACTCTTATGTGCCCCATGCACCTTTCCATTATATTACAGAACAGTTGCAGATCTGTAGTGGTAGATGAATTTTTTTTTTCATCTGAAAGCTCCCTGTGCTACTGCATAGGTCCAGACCAAAAAAAAAACCCCAATGTTCTAGGCTTTACACATTGTACAAGATACACCCCACTACATTATACTAACTCCCATTTAGAATCCTAGAATAATAGACTTTTAGGACTTAAAGTAATTGCAGAGATCACCTCGATCAGCCTTTTAAAGATGGAGTGCTGGGCCCTGCCCTACCACCAAGTACCATGCCCTCCTCTGCCCAGACCACATGCTGTGACCCCCCTTACTCCACCCAGAGGAGGGAGGAAGCACTCCCATTGGACTGCTGGGTGGAGGGGTGAGTAAAGTGAGGAATGTCCTCAGTGAGTATAGAGAGGAGGAGAGAGTGGCCTGAGCCCTCTGCTCCCCTCCAGCTCTGCCTCCTATGTGCCACCCACCTTACCCACTATGTGCTCCCATTGGCTGCTGGGCAGAGGGACAGGGGATATGAAAAAATGTCATCAGGCATAGTAGAGAGGTGGAGGGGAGAGGCTCCATTTGAGTCCCTCTGCCTTTCTACTAATGAACTCTGGGAGTGGGAGTGTGATGGCCACTTGTCCACATAGAGCGCCATGTTTGGTACCCATGCCATAGGTTTGCCATCACTGACTTAGATGATCATTAGTGACAACATCAGAACTAGAACCCGACTCTCCATACTCTCAGTCTGATGTTCTTTTAATTTTAAAAATCTTTGGGATAGATTTTTAATCAAAAGACATTATATGTTTACTAATTCTATCTTGCTGGGAACATTAGTACACATTTTGGTTTTACCTCACCCTTGAGATGCCTCCATCTCCATGGCCCCATCTTTTAACTGATGAGTTTGGGCCTGAGCCTCCATCTGAGGTATGCCTACGTTAGACAGACTCAATTCTAACCCAGCTCTGTTCCTCTGGACTTTTACATCTTGTCCCTTTGTAGGGACCTTCCTTCTGTACTAACCTATCTTTTTTACTTGAAGGTAGAGACTTTTTTTGTTGTTGTTGTTTTGTTTTTAATTCCTGGTTCTGGCACAGTAATAAAGTAAACCTATAATAAATGCTGTAACTAATACAACCTAAATGGAATTGCATAGTACAACAACCTAGAGGCCAAACCACCTACTATGTAGACTGTCCAGTATCTAGAAATCCCTTGCAATAGCTTTGACTGACCCCACTGTCAAAAATACTTGTCTTGAGTACAGATGAAAGCATATAATTTTTCCATTGTTTCTTTGGGTATATGTTTTGGGGTTTTGGTTTTATAAGATTACTTACAAAAATGAACAATATGGAAATATTTTGCATGATAATACATGGAACACTTGTGTGGAAATTTATTACATGTAATTTGTAAAAAAATTAAATTATAAAAATTTTAAAATAATTTTTGCACTTTACAGAAGTTCTTTTCTGTCTTCTCTCTCTCTCTCTTTCTCTCTCTCTCTTTCTCTCTCTCTCTTTCTCTCCCCCCCTTTTTTTCAAAACTTTTCATCTTAGAATTAAAACTATGTGTTATAAATTCTAAGACAGAAGAATGGTAAGGGCTAGACAATGGGGATTAAGTGACTTGCCCAGGGTCACAGAGCTAGAAAGTATCTGAGGCCAAATTTGAATCAAGGATCTCTTGTCTGTAGGCCTGACTCTCAATCCGCTCAGCCACCTATCTGCTCCCATAGTCTCTCTTATAATTTCATTATGAGTTCACTCTTTGGAGTATTTAATAAGCTATAAAGAAACTATAATAATGATTCTGGATAGAATAATTTCATTCCATCCCAGGGGAAGGAAGGAAGGAAGGAAGGAAGGAAGGAAGGAAGGAAGGAAGGAAGGAAGGAAGGAAGGAAGGAAGGGAGGGAGGGAGGGAGGGAGGGAGGGAGGGAAGGAAGAAAGAAAGAAAGAAAGAAAGAAAGAAAGAAAGAAAGAAAGAAAGAAAGAAAGAAAGAAAGAAAGAAAGAAAGAAAGAAAGAAAGAAAGAAAGAAAGAAAGAAAGAAAGAAAGAAAGAAAGAAAGAAAGAAAGAAAGAAAGAAAGAAAGAAAGAGAGAGAGAGAGAAAGAGAGAGAGAAAGAGAAAGAAAGAAAGAAAGAAAGAAAGAAAGAAAGAAAGAAAGAAAGAAAGAAAGAAAGAAAGAAAGAAAGAAAGAAAGAAAGAAAGAAGGGAAAGAAAGAGAGAAAGAAAGAGAAAGAAGAAAGAGAGAAAACATTTTTAGATATAGAAAAACAGTAGTAGGAAGATGAAGAAGAAAACCCCACTGTTTTCCCTCTTTTGAAAAAATGATCTCAACTAGTTTTTCTTAAACCTCTCATACTATCTAGAACCCAACTTTACTCAAACTTGAAATAATATTAAAAGCAAGTAGGACCAGAAAATTTATGCAAGGGCCAGTCTGTAATTCCCAGATCCAAACTTGGCAGAAGACAATCTACAACAGTTCCCTTCAGGTGTTCCTCTCTCCTCCTTCCACAGTAAATTAGGATGATCCTTGAAGTGGATACCTAAGAACTCCATAATATCTTTCCTGCAACTACCTTATTTATGCATAAAAGAAACAAATGTTTG
This sequence comes from Monodelphis domestica, assembly GCF_027887165.1. Taxonomy (NCBI): domain Eukaryota; kingdom Metazoa; phylum Chordata; class Mammalia; order Didelphimorphia; family Didelphidae; genus Monodelphis; species Monodelphis domestica. The sequence continues at coordinate 246,925,798 of NC_077233.1, forward strand.
CAAGGCCAGAAAGCTTGAAATAGCAAGAGATATGTTGGAACAAAGAACAGGTCTATATACACCCTTATCATGGGAAAAGTAAGATGATAATGATCTCTATGCATCTGGCAATCTGAAATTTTCATGTGTACTAAAGTGTAAGTGCAGAATTTTTGTTTATATTTAGCTTAGATTATGGGCTCTGGCTTATTCTCATATCAGCTGCTGCTATTTTGGGGGGGAACTTTGAAAGAAGCTCAAAAGCTTTATAATAGGACTAAGGTTCAGAAACCCCATTGCTTTTTCTGCCTAATGTAGAGTTCCAATGAACCTCAGCAAGACCAGCCTAACAGGACACTGGGAAAGGAATCTTTATTGCTGTCTTATCTTACTAGAGTTACTTTCATTGCAAGTTGCAATGCTCTCTTCTATTCTTAATGTTCTCCCTTTTTGTGTATTTTTTTCTACCTCTTCTTTGCCCTATTCATTTCCCTTCTATGTGTACATCTTCTCTGTTTTTGATGTGTGAGATTTACAGTTAGAAGTTGTTAAAGCTAAGGTCTTAATGTGAAGTTGTTAATTTTTTATTTTGATATAAAAATTTAATATATGTGATTAAATATTTCCCAATATAATTACTGTATGTTTTAATTCTGATGGATTAATAATTTCACATTGCCATTATGCACATGTTGTTAGGTGTCATTTGCCAGAGTACACTACTATCAAAGTGAAAATGATCTCAGATTCAAGAAACTCGAAGGCTATGTGCATCTTGATAGTGGTAGGTTCTCAAATGACCCCTTTCTCTTCCAATTCAGAATGAATTTCAGACATATGTGGCATGCATTTCCATAATGTTGATAACAGGCATTCATGTAAGTAAAAATTTAAAGTTTTTACACGTGTCTATGATTTGTTTCTTTACTAATACACTTTAATCCCAGATAATGAAGGGCAGCTAACAGAAAAAGTCATGTTCAGAAAGTGGAAATACTCTCCACCACCACCCCAACACCCCCTTTACAAAATATGAAAATGTCTCAGGTCGAATTAGGAGAACAACTTACTAGTGACTATTAGAAACTTTGCTGAACTGTGGAAAACTTATGTGGAAATTTGTTATTAAAGTAAAATAAATTAAAAAAAAAAGAAACTTTGCTGAACTGTGGAACACTTATGTGGAAATTTGTTATTAAAATAAAATAATTTTTTAAAAAAGAAACTTTGCTGAACTGTGGAAAAGTTATGTGGAAATTTGTTATTAAAGTAAAATAAATTTAAAAAAAAAAAAAGAAACTTTGCTGAACTGTGGAAAAGTTATGTGGAAATTTGTTATTAAAGTAAAATAAATTTAAAAAAAAAGAAACTTTGCTGACCTGTGTAACACTTATGTGGAAATTTGTTATTAAAATAAAATAATTTTTTAAAAAAGAAACTTTACTGAACTGTGGAACACTTATGTAGAAATTTGTTATTAAAATAATTTTTTTAAAAGAAACTTTATTGAACTGTGGAAAACTTACATGGAAATTTGTTATTAAAATAAAATAATTTTTTAAAAAAAGAAACTTTGCTGCATAGTTATCTTGCTAAAAACACTATGAATGGTATGGTCTACCAGGCAAAGAGAGGTGAGGCAGAGGGGATTTCCTCTCCTCCCTCTTCTCTTGGCCAAGAGTCTTGTAACATAGCTACTTGTCTCAGCTGAGAGTTCAAGGTTCTTGAGGGAAGGAACAAGTTTAAGAACAGGACCTCAACCCTTGATCTGACAATAGACTCAAGAAAAAGGAGCTCTAGCAATAATTGAGTTGAGCTGCAGAAAAGAGTGCATCCTGGAGGTTCCCTATGAGCTACCTACCCAGCAGAGACACTGTACCCAGAGGGGAGCATCATGAGGATTCTATGCTAAGATACAGTAGCAGAGAAGTGAGTCGCCCATCTGTCCCCCATACATGCCTCACTAGTGGCATATTCTAAACTTGTATCCATTGTTCCCTCTCAAAGTTTAATTTAGTATGCCCAGATTTATGAGGAGGTTTTGTATCCCCCGCTATTATTATGCTATTTCTATTCATAATAAATGCCTTTATTTTGAGTTAATATTTACTGGCAGACTATTAATATTAAGCTCATTCGTGGGGATTTGTGTGCTGATTTTTTTGTCATGAAAACCCAGAGAGTTCCCTAGTACTTAGGAGGAGTAGTTGCCATTTGGGAATACAAACTTGCAAGTGGGAGCTTGGGAGGAGTGTGCCCAACTCAAACCCCAGCTGATTGTTAAAATTTTGGTGTGAGCCTTCACTCCTTGGAAATTGGCAAACAATAAATTGGTGTTTAATTTATTATTTTGTAAAGTGTGTCCTGGGTACATATTTCCCCTCTAGAAAAAGTGATAGTTAAACATGTACATGCCTTGAAGCTAAGGAAGTTAACGCCCCAAAATATATTATGCATGCATTATATCCTTTCATATCTACTGTTTCTAAAAAGAAATGTTTTTTTTGGATGTATATTCTTTTTCTTCATTTTGAAAGATATTAGATATTAAAATTTTTAGTCTTAACCTGAAAATTCTAATGTTGTAGGTCCCTTAAATTCATAAAATATTTGTCGAATACCTATAGGGATTGTTTGCTTAAGCCTCTGTGCAGAAGGGGTAATGCTGTCTCTTATTGTCCCACCCACATCATACTGCATTGTCTTTCAATTTTTTAGCAGTCTTTGGCTATGCTACCTTGATGTTGTGATTCAATATATCCATAAAACCAGTCAAGTTGATGCTATAGCATGTATTTGTATATACCATTATTATTTATACTTTGCACATGTGCAGCCCAATGAACCATCAAGTACTTAAGGGTGTCTTGTCTCTTAGGAGGCATCAATGCAGCTTTTCAAATAGCCATATGCGACATTCAATTTTATTTATATATTGCTATATTTTATTTGGATGCTGCCAACATCCAGATAACTACACTTCTCTGCAGAGTACTCCCAAACAAGTATTTGTCAAGTGTTTATGATTGAACAGAAAAAAAGAACTATGTCTTTTAATTTCAATGTTTTGATAGTAATGCTGACATATTTGAACAATTTTTTTTTGCCTCTAGATATTGGCTCTACTTACATCATTGTAGTCCCTGTGTATGTGGGTCTTTGAAACTTTGCTTTCTTCTACTCTGCATCACTTTATTAAAGACTTCTCAAGTTTCTCTAAATTCTACTTTGTGCTCAGCATTCCTTATGGCACAGTAATCATATGTAGCCTGATTTCTTCTGTATTTTGGTGTCTTGAAAGCTACTTCAGGTTCAAGGAATGCATTGGGTAAGCATCTACTCACTTATGTTTCTTTTACTAGATCAACTAGTGACCACACTTTTAAAGCAAAGGTAGTAGCAGATCAAAATAAATACCGCCTTTTATCTCCCTTTCACAGGGAGGCTTCCAGCAAGTTGCCACATTCCATGAGCTGCCAGGGGCTCTGAAATGTTTTGGCTAACATGTAGAACACAATAGAGGGGCCTGAATGGTTCTGGAAGGTCCCTAGTGATGTATAACTGGCCCATCTCACTCTTCATGGCTACAATTCCCTATTGATGGTCTAACCTTGTTGTCTGGCTGCCCTCATAGAGATGCCAGGATTATAAACAGGGCATATCAGTGCTTCTGAAAAGTGAAGGTGAAATTAATAGAATTTTGAAATCAATACAATTTCACACACACACACACACACACACACACACACACTCTTTGTTGTTGTTGTTGTTCAATTTCAGTCTTGGCCAACTCTTCCTTACTTCATTTGGAGTTTTCTTGGCAAAGATCCTGAAATGGTTTGCCATTTCCTTCTGTAGCAAAGGAAGAAAGTGAGGCAAATAGGTTTAAGTGTCTTGACAGCTAGCAAGTGTCTGTGGTCATATTTGAACTTAGGGAGATGTCTTCCTGACTCCAGGCATAATATTCTCTCCACTGAGCCACCTAGCTGCCCTATGTATAAATATATCCCCAAGCTAATTCTACCTGAAGGCAGGATCTGCTTCCTTTTTGTCTTGTCCCCTGGCACGGAGGTAATCAGTCAGTCAGCAAGCATTTATTGAACATTTTAGCACAGTGCTTGGAACTTAAGAGGCCTGTATACTTGCTGAATAGTTGTCAAATAATTTATTTATTTAGAGAAACAAAAGAGAGAAAATAAGCCTTTCTGTCTCTTTCTTTCCTCTTTTTCTTTCTTTCCTCTTCTCTTTCTGTCCCTGTTTTTCTGGTTTTCTCAGTGTGTCTCTCTTCTTTTGTTTCTCATCCTGTATATGTTGACATAAATAATTTTTTTATTCCTTGGTTTTTTTCCTTGCCATTAGCTCCCAGCTAGCCAAGATCTTTAGTCAGATCTTTACTGTCTAATATGCACTGAGGATATGTGCACCCCCCTCTGCTTACTCCCTTTTTTCCCTCCATTGCTTTGTCAGAAAAGAAGAAATAACCTGCTAGCATTGTGTTGGGTTTTTTTTTAACCATGAGCTGAAAGCTTCCACACCTTGACCTATCTTCTTCCTACACTTTGTTTTATTCCATTGAACCTTAGTTTTAAGACCCTGACATATTAGAAATTACTTTTCATAAACAGTAAACAAACATGCTTGGACAAACATACTTCTGTAGATAGTTCTCACTTCATGTAAATTCACATTATACAAATTTGACTTTACATAAAGAATTCTGAAAGAAATCTGCAATCTAAAAAAAAATTACTGATGCAGGCTGTAAATAGTGGTGGGAAGCTGAGAATCATCTCTAAGTCCATTCCCACCATGTATGTCGACAATGAGTGATGCTCTGCTCCTCTGGTGTTCACTAGTTATCCTTATAGTTTCACCATGGCTGACAGCAATTGTGCTCTTGGGGGGAAAAGTGAATCATGTCATAAGTGTAAGCCAATTAAAAATGAAAAGAATTAGAAAATATGAAGGAGGACAAAAATTGTCAATAGTCCATGAACTTAGTCTTGGGGTGTCAAATGTGAATAACACAGTGAAAGATGCTGCTCAGAGAAGGGAGCATGAAAAAGACAGTCCTAGAAGATGATTCATTTGTTGAAATGAAGATGCCATTCTAGAGATGAAGAAACTATTAGCCATGTGGCTAGAAGAATATTACTTTAAGTTTGATTACAATTCAAGTCAAGGCCCAAAGTCTTTTTGAAGATTTAAAGGTAAAGTGTCCTGAGGGAACTCAGGTATTTACAGCAAGCAATGGTTGGTTTGCATGATTTGAGAGCCATTCAGAATTTCATAATGTACATACAAGTGTCAGTAGAGGCTGACAGTGCAGATATTGAAGCAGCAAAGAAGTTCTGAGAGTTCCGTCAAAAATAATAGATGAAGGTCCCTACTCTGCAAATCTTTAATGTAGACAAAACTGGTCTATTTTATCAAAGAATGGCATCTTGTACCTGTATCTTGATGGAGGGAAAAACTATGTTGGGGCATAAAGCTTTGAAAAATAGTTACGGAGGCCTACATCAATTGATGTAGAGTGAAGTAAGAAGAACCAGGAAGAACATTGTACCTAGTAACAGCAGCATCACATGATGAACAACTATGAAGGACTCAGTTATTCTCAACAATACAATAATCCAAGACAATCTCAAAGGACTTGTGATGAAAAAATGCCATCTGCTTCCAGAGAAAGTACTGATAGATTCTGAATCTAGACCAAAGCATTCTATATTTTACCTTCTTTCTCCATTTTAAAATTTGTTTTCTTCCAGAAAAAAATTAATATGGAAAAATGTTTTACATGATTGCTCATGTAAATATCATGTCTACTAATAGTACTAAATATCACTACTAAACAGTTCTGTTACATAAAGTGAGAACTGTCTACAACTGTTTTTATTCCACATTGAATTAATAAGCAAAAAAATAGCACATAGTAATATTAAAACAATGCATAATAGAATGTCTACCAAGAAGTTTAGAGCTAACTGCTTTTATAAGCCCCGACCAAAGAATTGGTCCAATTCAAGACATCTCTAAGTGTAGCTTGAATACTTCTTCGAGTGAATAAAAGCATTAAAAAAAATCTTTTGCACAGGATGTTTATTCTACTCATGATTCAAGCTAAGCTGTGAAGACACTGAAATTCTAGATTTAGGATGTTAGCTCAGTCTAGAGTGTGGAAAGTTGCATGTAATGTGCTTTCCTTAGTTTTAGCTATCCATTTGGCGGCAGGGACTCCAACCTCTCCTGACTGCATGCAGCTAGGCTGTCATGGAGCAGCATTAAATGGACTTGGTACCCAGCCATGGAACAAAGAAGATTGCCTCTGCTATTGTTACCCTCCTGAACTTGAGCACTCGACACCTCTTCTCCCATATCTATGTTAGGTCACTTCCTCCTTTACCTTCTAGCTTCCTCATAATACAATTGCCTGGGGTGCAGTAGAAATCAGGGAAAACAATTACAAAGAGATGGGTATTGAAGAGCAGGGGTATTAAACACACTGTTCTAGAACCAGATTAAAATGTAATTGAAAAATATTTAGCCAAAATATATAAATAATAATATAATAAATTATGTTAGATACAATATAAAATTAAATAACAAAATACAATAATGTATAATAAATAAAATATAATAAAACAATTTAAATAATATTACATTTTAAAACTAAATCAATAGGCATTATGTACATATTAGTGGTCTATTTCTATATGAGTTTGACACTATTGTTGAAGAGTATCAAAAAAAATTCATTTTTTCCTCTAAGTTGCTGAGTTAATAGAGCCTGGACTACTTTACTACCTTACTGCCTTTTCAGACCACATATAGTAATCATGTCTTTTTATAAAAATGTTTTAATAAATACACTTTTGTTTCATTAAAATTTTCCCAGTTACATATAAAAATTTTTAAACAAATTTTGAATTCCAATTGTCTCCCTACCTCTTGTCCCTTTTCCCTCTTTGAAAAGGCAAGCATTTGATATCAGTTATACATGTGAAGTCATTTAAAACATATTTCCATATTAGCTATGTTGCAAAAGAAAATAGTCAAAAAAAAACAAAATGAGAAAAATAAAGTTTTGGTTTTTTTTTTAAGTATGCTTCCATCTTCATTCAGAGTTTATCAATTTTCTTTCCAGAGGTAGATAGTATTTTTCATTGTGGATCCCTTGGATTATCTTGGATCAACATTTTGATCAGAGAAGCTAAACCTTTCACAGTCATCCTATAGTATTGTTATGTTTACAACATTCTTCTGGATTCTGAGCACTTCACTTTGCATGCGTTCATAAAGGTCCTCCTGGGTTTTTCTGAATCCTTTCTGCTCATCATTTCTTATAGCACAGAAGTATTTCATCACATCATATACCACAACTTGTTCAATCATACTCTAATTGATGGGCACCTCCTTGATTTCCAATTCTTGGCCACTAATTAATATTCTTTAGTAGAGTTTTACTTTCCAGGATTAGAGAGTATCTTCTTTGTTTCATTGTATTTCTCTATTCTTCTTGGCTCCCACAGAAATCCTTCCTTATTTCTTACTAGTTCCTAGGGGGCAAAGCTACCTCTCCAGGAAAGACATTCCCAAGTCATTCTCCCTAGAAATGGATCCAATTTCTGAAAGAAAGAAGGTTTGTAAGAGTGTCATCCCTAAAGTTAGTGGCATTCCACCAAGAATCTAGCATTTACCTAAGTGACTCCATGTCTCAGGCATGCTGTTCAGAATGAGGCACATTGTGTAACTGCAAACATCTGAAGAGCTTATCAACTCCAGCAGCTTGAGAAGCTAAAAATGAGATTGATAAAGCACAGGTTAGGAGGAAAAGAATGGACATTTCAAAGGGCAAGATGATAAAAAGCAGCATTGGTGGCAGCAAAGTTGGTCAGAACTGTTGTAGATCTTAGAATTCTGGGCAGCCTCCATAGTTAGGGCCTTTTATCAATTGTTACCTGCAGTTTCTTTTTTTTCCCCTCCAATTAGAGGTACATACAATTTTTATCAATTTTTTTTCTGACATTTTGTCATCCATGTTTTTTCCTTCTCTCTGATTCTTCTCCACTCTCCAAGGCTGCAGGTAATATGATATAGGTTATACATATGCATATACATATGTGTTAGAATACATATTTCCAAATTCTTCATGTTGTGAAAGAAGACATATATTGCTTAGGCAAGAAAAAAAAACTCATGAAGGAAATAAAATGAAAAATAGTATGCTTCACTCTGCATTCAGACTCCATTCCTTTTATTGTGGTGGTTAGCCTTTTTTGTCTACACAGTTGTTTTTGGTGACCCCAGTAGGCTGGTACCTAAGCTTTATCCTCAAAATGGAAAACTTTCAGAGCCATGAATATTGGACAAAACTCTCCCACATTAGTTTTGTTTGCCTTTTTGTTTAAAATGGTTGGGTAACCATTCAAAAGGACCCCATTTAAGACGTTAGATGCCTTTGGACCAAAGGTAGGGGTTGAACTAGTCCTCATAGAGATGCTTTTTAACCCTGAATTTTGTGGTTTTGTGACTTTACTTGTACAGTCTCTGATTTACAAAGTAAAAGTTGGAAAGGAGAAAAGGGAGTTGGAGCAGCAATATAAGAAAGACAAATGGCAAGTTTGATAAGGTTTTTGGGAAAAGTCACATTATCCAAAGGTGTATGCTGTACTACCTTACAAAGGTCGTATGCTTGCCACACTGTATTCTCAAAGGGTATTTGCACAATTTGTGTGTGTTGATGTTAATGGTAATCATATACTTCCTTCTAAAGACTAAATTTGGCTCCTCGCTGCTCTTCATCAAGTCAGACAAAGCTGTTTTGCAAAAAATTGAAGGGTTCAGCGCATTCACTATCAAACAAAGCCTGACTGTATTTTGCTCTCCATGTGAGCCCACCAATGGCCTCAGTCAGACAGTGAGTGCTTTATGAAAGGAAAGAGAAAATGTCACATCAGGGCAGCCCACCCTAGGTATCCTGGACTTGTTGGTTTTTAACTAGTCACTGTGAAAATGCAGAATGTTCTTACTCTTCATTTTCTAAGCAAACATAAGCATTCTGATTCCTTTTCAAGGTGGAGGAGAGTCCCTTACTTGTTGGCTCTGAGATACCATGGCTGTTTTCCTTAAAAAAACCAAATAGTTTTGCTCTAATTGACAGAACACCAACTTTAGAGTTGGAAGACCTAGGTTCAGGTCATGACTACCACTTACTACCTATGTGATCTTAGCAAAGTCACTTCTTACTGGGACCCCAATTCCCTCAGGCATAAAATAAAACCCTATCTCTTATGTCCCTTAATCTCTAAATCCTGTGATCCTATAATTGTGTATGTGTATTTTAAAACAAAAGCTACCAGGTTTCCATTTATTTCAAGGATTACAATAAAATTTTTTTAATTGCTTCCATTAAAAAAAATCTACAAACAAGGAAATAGCATGAAATAAAGTGCAGTGGATAAGATAGTGCAGTTCCAAAAAGGCTGCAGATATTTTGCTTCTTAGTGAATAATGGAAATCAATCAATAAACATTCATTAAACCCATACTATATGTCAGACACTAAGCTATGAGAATAAAAAAAAGAGGTAGATGATTTTTTTCTGCCTTTAAGGAGTTCCCAATCTAATGGGGGACACAATAAGCAAACAGATATGTACAAGCAAGATATATAAGATATGTAGAGATAACCTAATAAATGATATATATATATAATTAATTTATAATATATATACATACATAACATATATAACTATAAAATATATAAGATATAAAAGAAGAGAGACACTATAATTAAGAAGGACTGAAAAAAGTTTCCTGTGGAAGATGAAATCTGAGTTGGACCTTTTAAAGGAAGACAGTAACAGGGAGAAGATTCCAAGCATGGGAAGCCACAGTGTTTGGAGTGTTAAATAATCAATAGAAGCCTAACAAAGACATGTTACTTGATGCTGTAGACACTCCTGTATCCTCCTTTAAGGTTCTCAAGTGCTAGCACTCAAAGGAAAACTTAGATGTAATCTTTATGACTCCAGATAGTAGAATTAGGAATTACAGGTAGAAATTGCAGCTAGGCAGATTTTCTTTTGATGTAAGAAACCTTCTAAGAATTAGAACCATGGAAAAATTGAATGGGCTACTTTAGGAGATTGACTCACCCTTCCCACCTCACTGGAGATTTGTAAGTTGAGGCCATATGACTGTTAACTGTTAACTGACCTGTTAACTGTTGTAGAGGAGACTTTTAGTCAGATGTTGATTGGACTACAAGGACCTTTCCACCTAATTCCCCATCTTTGCCTCTTTGATCTCTCAGACCATTTCATGTATAGAGCAAAAATAAGATGGAAAGACTATATATTAGAAAAGCAAATGATGTAATGGAAAGAGAATTCAATTTGGAATAAGAAGAGATGGATTTGAAAATTAGCTCTGATCGATGACATCTAACATTTATATAATGCCCTGACATTAACACAGACGAATAGGGTAGTGTTGGTACTGCCATTCTAGAATTATGTTATTGTTATTGTTACTACAACTACTACTAGATAGTATTTGTAAGATTTACAAAACACTTGGTAAAAACTATCTCATTTGATCCTCACAATAATCCTGTGAGATAGATACTATTATCTCCATTTTACAATTAAAGAAACTGAGGCAGACAAAAAATAAGACCCCAAGTCTGCGGCTGGATTTTAACTTGAGTTTTCCTGACTCCAAGTCTCTACTACATTTCAGATACTAGACATCTGTACTGTATCAGCATTAGAGATTTTTTAAACAAAACACTCTGTATATTGTAATATAGTATGAATTGTGAGTCTTTATTAATATCAAAAAGAAAATAGAGCTGCATTTTGTCTTAATAGTATATACTATTATATAAATCAGGTATATGATAAAATATATTATTTTTATATTATTAATTAATAATAGAATTATGTATGATTATATACCAATAGATAATTAATAATAATGCTATTATTATATAAACTATTTACTAGAAATAGCCAATGAAAACACCCAACCTCTCCTGGATTAAGAATTAATCATCATGAAGGAAAAACAAGTTCATATTAGTGGCCATCTATTTCAGTAAACTTATAGAAACCAGCAAGAGAATAAAAAGTTCTGTGCACTGGAACTTTAAGCAAGAAAGGTGAGAAAGGTGATAACAGAAGCAAAGGAAAATTTTTCTTCTACTTGAAAATAAGAGTATTACAAACCACAGGTATGGGAAAAAATAAAAGGATAAACAAATCCCACAAAGAGAAAGAATGTTTAAAAGGTAGAATAACCCAAGTCCTGGATCAGAAACCTAGAAGACATATTGAATTGCAACCTTGGTGGGTGGGCCAAAAGAAAGGGTTGTGTTTGTAAATCCCACTTGGCTTCTGGCATGACTCCCTCCACAGAGGGCACAATATGCAATGACTTTCCCCTGCAGACTGGATTGTATTAAAGTGTAAACAGAAACACCTGTTCAAAGTAGCCCAATTTCAAGCTCTCACCAATATTTGGCACCAAATGTCACAACCCAGAAGCAGTGTTGTTGTGGGGAAGCCTCTGATCCCCACTGAGAAGGCCATCTCTTTTGTGACAAAAGTATGGCAAAACTGGGCTCAGATTTTAATGAGGCCACCAAATGCTCCTATCCAGCAGTCATGGACTGATGGAAATGTGCTTCTTTAGAGGAGTTGCCACTACCAGGGTACTCAGCAGAGGGAAAAGCTGTCTTTCCAAGTCACTGAACCAGAAAATGGACTTTTAATAAGATCAACAAAATCTTTTTCCAACAGCTACAATGAAAAACAAATCCTGTCCTAAGAAAACCTCATTATTGTATTATGAAGTTTTCCTGAATTTTACTGTGGTTCAGTTGGACAGACATTTATTTTCTACCAGGCACTGGGGGAATACAAAGATGAATAAGATATGTTACCTGCTTTCATGGAGCTTATAATGAATAATAAATAATTTATAATAAAGCTTAGAATTTACTAAAGTAAGTCAAATAAGATCCTTGCACAGATAACTGTAGTATTAATTATGATAGAGACAGTGAGGTGTAATAGATAAGGAAATGGTCTTCAGCTTAGGAAGTCCTGAATTTAGGGCTTGTCTCTGACATAGTGGCTTTGTGACCCTGCCCAGTTTTTTTTTTACCTTTCTATGGAATGGCAAGGGTTAGGCAATTGAGGGTGAGTGACTTGCTCAGGGTCACACAGCTAAGAAGTATCTGAGGCTAAATTTGAACCCAGGTCCTCTCTGGGTTCTATCCACTATGGTACCTTAAGTGCCCCTGCCCAGGTACTTCCCAGTTCTCTAAGTCCAAGGTGTCAAACTCATCTGAAACTCTGGAGTTGGGCCAAACAACATTAAAATGTAACTGGGAAATGTTTAATAAAATATATGAAAAAAACAATGCAACATAAGTAATGTTAACGTGTGGTTTTTCTAAGCCCATATAAGGCAGACATGGATCCATTTCTATTTGAATTTGATATCATTCCTCTAGACAATTCTCATAATACTATAGATTTTTTAAAAACCTTTACCTTCTTTCTTACAATCAATATGTGTTGGTTCCAATGCAGAAGAGTGGTAAGGAACTAGGCAACTGGGGATGGGGTGCCCAGGGTCACATAGCTAGGAAGTATCTGGGGTCATATTTGAACCCAGAACTTTCCATCTGCCCCATAAGACTAAATTGAAGAGAAGGGATTGACTAAGATTGATGGAGAGAGTTTCCTTTTCTGGAAGTTTCCTATAACAACAAAATCATAGTTCCAATCTATACCTTTCAGATTAACTATGATACCAGGCAGAATGTACTAAACTGGCAAATTGCCTTTTATGGTAGCTTCAAAGAGAGAAGTATTACTTCTAGCTTTAGGGGAATCTTTAAGGTTTCACCGAGTTGGTAGCATTTGAACTGGGCCTTGAATGATGAATAGAAAGAAGAAAGTTAAATTGGAATTATATTAAAGAACTTTTCTGGGACACTGACTAAATGAACTAAATGACTTTCTCATTCCTTTCCAAAAAACCTGACTGAGTCTAATGAGTCTTATTGTAAGCTTTTGGGGATATATATATATATATATATATCTATATATATCTATACACACACACACACACACACACACACACACACACACACACACACTGTAATAGAGGGTGAAAAAGAAGAGAGATTTGTGATAAGTCTTCCCCCTCTAAGGCAGGGACAGAGTGAGGAGGTGATGGTGATAAGCCAAGGGAGAGAAAGGAGAATGGTTTGTCCTTCCTTCCCCCCTCAGCACTCTCTGACAAACCCCCCACTATGGCTGTCTTTCACTCTTAACTGCTGGGTTCTATGGAGGATCTTGTTGAAGAGGCTTATGGTAAGGTTCTCTTTTTCTTGGAGAGAGAAATATCACCTCTCTCCCCCTCACTCTCAAGTTTCCCTATAGTAATAGTTTGAGTCAGTTCCTGAGTCTTCTTAACTAAAATGTATTGGAGGGAAACAGAAAAGGGAACAGGGCAGATGGAGGGTAAGGAATTGATGTTCAGGAAGGAAGGAGGGAGAAGGGGTCCCTAACTAACTAATATCCTTCCCTCCAAAGTCAAGGTAGATCAGGGTTTGGTTTCATCTGACCCCTTGAAGTCAGAATAAAGATACTCTAGTTCTTGGCTGCTCAGTGAGTATCTCCAAGTTCAATTCAAGAAGGTGGATGGAAATCTTTCTTGTTGGACAGCTTAGGTTTCAAAGTCCTGTCCAATTGGCTTGTCTTCTGGTGAGATCTGGGTCAGGAATCAGAGGGAAAGAGATCACTGGCTCAGGGAATTTGTCAGAGCCAACCTCTCTGGTGTGTGGTACCAGACAGAAGTCAGTCTCCCAACTGCTCGATCAGCTCTCTCCCCCTCTCTCTCCAAAGTTCTGTGTTCCTTTTTCACCCATTCCCCACTGCTGTAGAATTCTGCAGCTCTTCCCAGTTCATTTCTTTCCAAGATGTCAAACCTTCTCTTACAATACACATATATACAAACATATACTTATGTGTATACATATATATTTTGCTCCATTGTTGATGAAAGATCATTGAGAAAGCAAAAAAAAAAGCATTTTGTAATTAATTATATTTTAACAACAGGACCACTTTTAGTTTAATAATTGATTTTTAAAGAGGAATGGTAGGGAAAACAAACCAGAAAGCTGGTAAAAACCAATTTGATTTCTTTTTTATTCAAAGAAGCAAATTCTGTGCTGATGGTCATATAGATCCTTATTATTTCTGCAATAATACCAAGAGGGATTTAAAAAAAGCGATGAATTGATATAAATTAAAGTATTTAAAGTATTTTTTTCTTGATTTTTAAAACTTAATTTTATGTTGAGATTATACATGGCACTAAAATTCCATCCTCTACATCTCCCCTTATTATTTATTCTGCTTTGCTAATTTAAGGGAATTATATATTATAATATATAATTATATATAATATATAATAATATATTAAAGTTTACTAGGATAAGGAAACCAGAATTTGCACAGTGGCTGAAAGATTCGACCTTCTCCCCAAAGCCCCCCACCTATCATACTTATCTTGAGGTCCATGCTGCAAGTCAACTCAGTTAGGGAGATGATCTTAGAACATAGCTGTCTTGATACTTTAGTAATCCAGTCCCATTTGGATTGGATATAAGGCACATTTTGTTCTGATTTTTCTCTTTAGCCAATGGTTTTGTAACAAGCTTCATGATTTTTGTACTCATCTCCTTTATACGGTAGTCATGAACAGACTTGTTTGTGTATAATCAAAAGTAGAGTACAATAAAGATGAGGGAAGGCACCGAGGCTTATTATGAAATGTGAAAGCAGGAATAGGAAAGATACATTAAAATATTTGTCTGGATCTGTGATCTCATGATGAGGGTAACTTTTCCAAGGAAGAAGATGACAGTTCATTTATGTCTGCCTTTCCTGTAAGACTTATCTGTGTCCTTCCATCAATTTGGTATGAGGATGAAGTCAGCATGCTGCAGTAAGGAGGACCTTCCATACTCTTTCCAGAAATTGAGAGGATACCAATGGAACTTACTGGCACTTATTTCTAGTAAATTATTTTTTACTTGGCTATTTCTTAACTTTTATTCCATTAAGAAATTCTTTATACTATGTTGCAAACTACATAAGCCCACCTTGTGCCAATCCATTGCCATAGGATCATTGATCCTAATTTTTAAATTTAAATTAAATTAAATTAAATTAAAAAATTTAAAAACACATGAGATTTTTAGGTTTAGTAAGCTTAAAAATGTAAACTACCAAGACCAAGACTTTCATCCTCCTTACCCTAGGCCTTTGGGTGTATAATGTTATTAATGTTATCATGTAGCCTACATTGCCATGCTTACATGGTTACAAAACATTTTACATAAATTATCTCTTTTGATCTTCATAGTAGTGTCCATTTCTATGTTACTTTAAAGTTCACAAAGTGCTTTCCACCCCCCTCCCCAGAACAACTATGAGATAGGTAATAATTTTAGCAACTTCAACAGCAACTAATAGCTAGAATTTATATGATGCTTTTGAGCGTGCAAAATGCTTTTTGAATATTGTCTCATTTTAGCCTTACAACAATCTTGAAAGCTATCCCCATTTTTTAGATGACAAAACTGAGGGGGACAGAGGGTAAATGACTTGCCCAGGGTCATACAAAGTTAATGTCTAAGGCCAGATTGGAGCTTAGATCTTCAGTTCTTCTTCATCTATGCAAGTACTATCATCCTCATTTTATAAAGGATGAAAACCTTTCCCTTTTAGTGATACCAAGTGCTTTCTTGAGCTTAGTCAAATTTCACTTCCATTCATATCAACACTTTAAATACCTGCTATGGGCTTACTATCATGCTAGGTACTGGGGATACAAAGACAGCCATGCAATTGTCTCTTCTCTCAAGAAGCTTGCATTTTATTAAAGGAATTGCTTCAAGGCAATTTGCATTGTCCCAGTATTAGCTACAGGTGACATGACCTCTGTAAGTACATGTTTATAGATGCTCTAATCCCTAGAGTGGGAGATGTTGGAATTGAAGACCATCCTGCCAGAACTCTGGTCTAGGAAAAAGAAAAAGGGATTCTACTTCCTCCAACTTAGGGAAGCAAGAGGGCTAGGAACCTTTGTTCCCAGTGGGAGGTGAGAAGTAGTAGTTTGGAGGAAAATGGGGATGGGACTGGCCTGAGCCTCCTCAGAATGCAAGTTCTGGAAAGGACCAACCAATCAGATGGAGAGGCCACAAGGGCTAAGGAAACTTCTTGGCGGATTGTTCTGGTGAAGAGGCTTCTGGGACATTGTAGGGCAAGTCTAGGAGAGTTATGAGTTCAGCCTGGAGAGGGTGTGTATGTGTGTGTGTATGTGTGAAACTCGAGATATTAGGACCTTCTGTATGGCTGTTGTTGTTCCTTACGAAGTTCTCATAGCAACTATAATTAGGATGTGAATTCACATTATAATATTGAGCAAATAAACTCATTGGAAATTAACCTAGAAATGCCCTTTCCCCAAACCTAATTTGAGAATTTCTCAACTAGAAAATGGGGCTATCAGAAATAGTCCAGGCTGCAGTATTCATTCTGTCAGTGAATAGGGTAAATTTGCTTTTGACTGTTTTGTTCAATTATTGCCAAAATGTTATGAAGTTACTATGGCCACACTTCACATACCCACTCTCCTTAATGGCACACTTTCAATAGGAGTTGTGCTGAGCTAGTTTGGTAATAAAACTTAAGTTGTAGTGTTTTCCCCTATATCCCAATACCAGCATTATTTTCCCATTCCAGAAAGTATTTGAAAAGGATTAGAAAGCAATGAAAATTAACTTGCATTAATTTTAGCATAGAATTCTAATGCAATTCATTCAGTTTCAAAATGTATAGAAATCTGCATCAACCTACTCCTGTCCTTACAAAGATGATGAAGGAGAGTAGATCCTCTGGCTTTAACCTTTGCTGTTTTGTATGATCAAGGTCCCTTTTAAACTTTGCTGGAAAAGAGAGAGATGGGAAGGAGCTGTGCACTGGTAGAACTCTGTTTTGGATTTAAGGATAATCCTAATATTCTCTGTTCTTCAAAGGGCAGTGGGATATTTTCTTAATCTTCAGAAATCCAGAGAGGAATCACTGTCAGTAGAACTTTTGAAAAACAGGCTTCAGACTGTAATCTTTGGGTCTAACAATTTTCTATTAGTGTTTTCTACTTGTAAATAAGGGAAAAAAAGCAAGGCATAGTAGCACTTCAGGGCAGGAAAATCCAGTTCTAATGTCCCTCCTTTGTTATTAGGTGTATAAATTTGATTTGGTTATTTAACATCTCTAGTTTCTGTTGGCTGGTCTATAAAACTGGGATTATACCCAAATAAAAGCCAAGAGCTAGACCAGATGATCTCTTGAGATTCTTCTCTACTCCAAAATATAGAATTCTATAATAGGGCTATGTAAATATAGATTTCCTTTTTCAGTTGATAAACGCTTGGCTATCTCATAAAATGTCCTCTTCAGCATCACATTTTTTTCTTCACTATTTCTTTCTGTTTATAGTTTCTGACATTTATTTGAAAACTATACAAACTTGTTTTCTCTTTTCGTTCTGTTAATGATGCTTTAGAACCACAACCTTCCTTGTCACTGATGTTTCTTTTATCTGATCCAGAGCAATAATTAGGAATTCTGATGTCCAAGGCAGATTCATTTGAGTGAAAGAATTTGTGAGTGGGAAAAGTTCGAGAGACTGAGAACACAGGCTTCACATCCTTTGGGGAGATTGCTGTGGGAGAGATCAGGGCAAATTCCTTTTAGAGGAGATGAAAATATAGGCTCCTGATGGTTGAAAAAATCAGGCCACAGCAGAGGGAACCACAATAATTGTACTTGGGAAAAGGAGTCTGGGGCTCAGAAAGGGATGAATGTTTGGCATCATATACCATCATGGGTAGGAAAGTAAAATACCATCCCACTTCAGTTCTAGTTCTTGTGTCTGCTGACCTCTACCCTGGACTGACTCACTCATATTTTATTTAATTAGACTTATCTAAGGTGCAAAAGTAGGATTCTCCTTCTCTACTCCCTCCCCAACCCCCAAGTCAGTTTTGATTTCTGAAATAAACTTGCTATTTTTCCTCTCTAAGTAAAATATGATGTTTTAGAATAGGAAAAGATGGCTTCATATGAAATGAATAAAGGGAAAAAAATCATTTCACATATCAGGAATGGTAGAAGAGTTTAATGGCTTAAACTGAAACAATTAAGAGAGGCCATACCTCCTAGTCATATCTGAAAGTGCCATGTTTTCATGATTCTAATTGACTCAAAGTCATCTAATTGCTATGAATCTGAACATTTTGGGGATTAACAAGATAGTTGTGTAACTTTGGGTAATAACAATTATGTCACGTTGATATAGTACTTTAAGGTTTACAAGTACTTTCCTAACAACAATTCAATGAAAAAAGGTAGTATAAGTAATTTTTATCCCCATTGTACTAATGGGGAAACTAAGGCTAAAGGAAACTGTAATATGCCTAAAGTTACATAGTTAGTGACCAACATCATAGAACCACTAATATTTGTGTGGACTGGGATCTCAAACCTGATCTTCTGACTCTGAATCTAGTATTTCTTTCCACTATATTAGTTTGCCTCTCACACTTGACTTTAGGTAAATAATACCTCATCTAGAAAACAGAGTATTGGACTAAAAGGTCCCTAACATCCCTTTAAGGTCTAAGAGAGCTTGGAAAATGTATTTTTCAATACAGAACAAAAACATGATTTCATTATTGGGATGGATGTTTTATTTGTGTTTTACATATACTATCTTTTAGGTCAATTAAGGGACTCAGAATTAATTAGAAACTTAATCTGAAATTGTTTCCCAAAGGTAATATGCGCCTATGCCAGAGATCTATAGTTTTGCTAATGTGGGAATTTCTTCCACTAGGACAGATCACTAGCCTTCCACATCACTTATGTAGTGAAGTCTTAGAGTTGCCTGAGCCTTAGCCTGGTTAAGTGACTTACCAATGGTAAAATAGCTAAGGGTGACAACTGGAATGTGAACTCATGTCTTAAGACTCCAAGTCCAATTCTATAGCTACTACATCAGGCAACCTCTCAGATAATGGTTAAAATTTACATATTACAGCAGCACTTAAAAAAAAATACCACTTTATATTGAACATTAGGCAGGCTAGTGGATAGTGCTGGGCCTAGAATCAGGGAGACTTAAGTTCAAATCCTGCCTTAAACTCTATCTAGTTATGTGACCCAGGGCAAGTTACTTAACTTCTGTTTATGTTAGTTTCCTCATCTGTAAAATGGGGATAAAAATAGAACCTACTTCTTAGGGTTGTCAAGGATCAAGTGAGGTTATTGGAAAGCACCTGGAACATAGTAAGTGCTATATAAATGTTAACTATTATTATTATTATTATTACATATTTATAATATTGTACTTTCCTAATGGGTTTTCCTATTAGACTTTAAACTCTATGTAGGGGAGTATTGTTTCTTATCTAAATTCCACATTTCTTTTGCATTAGCACAGTGTCACTGAATATGTCATTTGCTTAATAAATTTTTGCTGAAAAAAGTAAATAATTCATGACTTAATGATACTGAAAAGGATATGTATTATTTTACAGGGCCTTATTTTAATCAGCAGTTGTTTGCTTCAGCAATTTTCTTAATTATCGTTATTATTTCCAAAACTAGAAGAAAGAACATTAGTTACAAACCAAAAAAGGAAATATATATTTACATAGCCCTATTACAGAATTCTATATTTTAGAGTAGAAAAGAATCTCATAATTACATAAGAAAATGTAATCTCAGAATCTCAGAATTATATAAGAATATGTAATTTGAACATAAATATGAGTGATAGAAATACAATATGCTGTTATTCATGCAAAAAAAAATTAGAGCCTCTATTAATGCATGGCAATGATAATTGAGAGGAATACAATAACAATTGAGGCAGAATTTCTGTTCTTAGGGGTTTGTCATCTAGTAGCTATTTTAGAATCACAAAGTATTCTCTATGTATTCCATTTGAGAAACAGTGGATCAGTAAGCAATAATTAATTGCCTACTATGTGCCAGGGAAAAAGAACAGTGGCGGTACAATGGCAAAAAAAAAAGTATCTTCTGTCCTCAAGAGATGACATTCTTTTTGGAGGTTTCCTCTGAGAAATGGAGGGATTAAATTTGGTCTGATTCCTTATTAGTAATAATTATTCAACAATTTAAAACATTTAAAAATACTTAATATCTAGAAGACTCTGAACTCTGAACCAGGCACCAGGGATACAAAGTAAAAAAATTAAACAGGCTATATCCGTGAGGAGTTTACATTGTATTGGTAAGGTCACAGGATACACACAGATAAGTCTAGAACAAGGGAAATAGAAGAGGGAGAGATCACTAATAATTGGAAAAACTTAACTACTTCATGAATATTAACCACTTCAAGGCTTCATAGAGGAAGTGGCATCTGAATTGGCCTTTGAAGAAAGGTCAGGATTCTTTGGAGATGAGATGTAGGAGGACTACATCCAAGAGAGGGGAATTACTCTTCTGAATGAAGGGAGATGGGAAATTGCATTTAAATGGTAAATTACAAAGACAAACAACTTGGAAAGATTTAACAACTCTGATCAATGTAGTGACCAACCACTGTTCAAGAGAATTGATGCCACCTCTGACTTAGAAGATAGATTAAAGGAACAGCAGAGTGACATACACAGACACTTTTAAAAAGGTAACCAATGTGGGAATTTGTTTTACTCAGTTATGAATATATTTCAAGTGTTTTGTGTGTGTGAGTGTGTGTGTGTGTGTGTGTGTGTGTGTGTGTGTGCTTCATTGGGAAAGTGAGATAATAAATTCTTATTTGAAAAAATAATTAATGTTTTTTTATTTGAATACGTTTATTTAGTCAATTCAGAACATTATTCCTTGGTTACAATAATCACATTATTTCCCTCCCTCCCCTCCACCCACTCTTCCTGCAGCCAACACACAATTTCATTGGGTATTACTTGTGTCCTTGATCAGAACCTATTTCCATGTTGTTGTTTACACTAGGATGTTCATTTAGAGTCTACATCCCCAACCATATCCCTTTGACCCATGTATTCAAGCCTTTGTTTTTCTTCTGTATTTTTACTCCCACAATGTTTCCTCTGAATGTGGATAGTGTTCTTTCACATAGATCCCTCCAAATTGTTCAGGATCACTGCTTTGCCACTAATGGAGAAGTCCATTACATTCGATTGTACCACAGTGTTATCAGTCTCTGTGTATAATGTTTTCCTGGATCTGCTCCTCTCACTCTGCATCAATTCCTGGAGGTTGTTCCAGTCCCCATGGAATGCCTCCACTTTATTATTCCTTTGAGCACAATAGTATTCTATCACCAACATATACCACAGTTTGTTCAGCCATTCCCCAATTGAAGGGCATCCCCTCATTTCCCAATTTTATGCCACCACAAAGAGCACAGCTATGAATATTCTTGTACATGTCTTTTTCCTTATTATCTCTTTGGGATACAAACCCAGCAGTGCTATGGTTGGATCAAAGGGCAGACAGTCTTTTATTGCCCTTTGGGCATAGTTCCAAATTGCCCTCCAGAATGGCTGGATCAATTCACAGCTCCACCAACAATGCATTAATGTCCCAACTTTGCCACATCCCCTCCAACATTCATTACTTTCCTTTGCTGTCATGTTAGCCAATCTGCTAGGTGTGAGGTGATACCTCAGAGTTGTTTTGATTTGCATTTCTCTGATTATAAGAGGTTTAGAACACTTTTTCATGAGCTTATTAATAGTTTTGATTTCTTTGACTGAAAATTGCCTATCCATGTCCCTTGCCCATTTTTCAATTGGAGAATGGCTTGATTTTTTGTACAACTGGTTTAGTTCTTTATAAATTTGAGTAATTAGACCTTTGCCAGAGGTTTTTGTAATGAAGATTGGTTCCTAATTTGTTGCTTCCCTTCTAATTTTGGATGCATTAATTTTGTTTGTACAAAACCATTTTAATTTGATGTAATCAAAATACTTGATTTTACATTTTGTGATTTTGAAAAAATAATTAATGTTTTAAAAAAAGCGGTTGGAACCAGATTGTGGAGAACCTTACATGCCGATCTGAGGATTTTGTATTTTATCCTACCAGTCATGAGGAGTCAACTGAAAGTTTTGAGAGTAGGGGAATAACATGGTCAGACCTATGCCTTTAGGGAGATTATGGAGGTTGGACAAGAGAAGTGAAACTGGATCAAAAAGATCAATGGAAGTTAGTTGCTTTTGGGCAGGTATGTCATCGTTGCTACAGTAACTCATTTCTAAGAGGCGAGCCTGCCCTGGTTTCCCCTCTGCAGATTCAGGGAAGTGAGCCAATTTTAGTGATAATTGCTTGGCTCGCCCCTAATCAATGATGGGCCTGCCGCAGCGTCCGGCGGACACTAGGGGGCCTCCTGTTCCCGTGCTCCGATAGTGCCAGGCCCCCAGCAAGAGGCTTGTTGCGGAAAGCACTGCTCCATACATGAGGGGGCTTTTATGTGCGGCTTAGGCAGGCCGACTGCGTCTCTCGCTAGGTCTGTGGCACTGTGTGGTTCGTTCACGTTGCACCGCCTTCGGAGTTAACTACCGTGGATTTGAAGCTGCGTCCGCTTCTCCCTTTGGTTACGAGGTAGCCCTTTTCCAACTCCTTCAACTGTCTGGAATCCAGAGAGACGGAGAGAGAAGACGGGGTTCCAGGGCTAAAGGTAAAATAACAACACAGCGAGCTGGGGCGCAAAGAGAAGGCGGGCAGAGGAGTAGCCGCAGCCTCCTCTCCTTTTGCTGCTGCAGATTATCTTTTTGAATCGTGCTTACGTAGGGGAGGAAGAAGGAGAAAGGGCTGGAGAGGGTAGAGTGGGGTGAGCTTCCCACTCTCCCACACCTGGAGGTATTGTGCAACAATGTGGCAGAAGTTGGCAGGTTCCCCTTTCCCTTCTTCCTGCACTCCCTCCCACCACCCGCCAAACCCCCACCTTTCCATAAGCTAAAGCCCAGTATCTCTACCAGGCCGAGAGGTTCTCCCTTTTCATTCTAAATGCACGCTTGCCTATATATTTGGACTCCCTCTTGTCCAGTCCTTGGTTGCGCTTGTATCAAGTGATTAATGATCTGGGACTTCTTAAAGGAGTTTCTCCCACTAACGCAATTCTCTGACAGAGGAGGGGGAGGGGGAGGAGACAGAGAGATTGAGAGAGAGACTGAGAGAGAAAGAAAATGTGTTGGAGTTGTGGGAATGTTTATGTGTATGTGTACGCGCATCTGGGCTCGCGTGCTCTTGTGCTGGGGTGGGGGGGGGCGCCTCTCTAACAAACTTTTACAAGAGGCACTACCCAGTACAGTAGGGAAGAGGCTGAACTCTTGGCGATCCGAATGAAATGACTCATGGGGGACGCGGGTGGAATGGGGGTCGGAGGGAGGCAGAGAGAAGATTTTGTTTCACCCTTTTTGCTTCTGTTTTCCTTTGGGATAGCCTAGCAGACCTTGGGGGCTGGGGGAAGGGGAAAGTCTGAGCAAGCTGAGTACTTTTCAGATAGGCCAACTACTGTCAAACATCTGGAAACTCTGCCCCTCCCTTTTTCCCGGGGGTGGGAGTGGAGACCAAAAAAACCTTCCAATCTTCCTCGGGTTAGCACGTGGCCCCACCCCATTTTATGTAAGATTTGGACACTAGAAGTTGTGTTTAAGGCTAGCAAGTGCAGGAGTCTCCCTGCTTCAAAGCCATTCCTAGTGCGGAAGGTCCCAGATGAGTGACAGTGTTTTCTTGTCCCTTAAGGAATGGCCTTTTGTTACTCCAGATCCCGCCGCGCATCTCTTTTCCCCTCCCCCTGCATTGTTTGTGTTTTAAACATCTGGCGGGGGAATTGAAAGGGAGAGCTGGAGGGGGATGGGGGGGCGGCCTGGAGGTTCGAACAGATATTCATTGGGTCAGTATCTGGGACCAGAAAGCGAGCTTCCTCTGGTTTCTCTGATGCTGTCCACTTCTACTACAGACATCCCGCCAGGCCTTTTGCGGTTGAAAGGAGGAGGGAAACTTTCTAGATTTTCCTCCCCTCTTACCCCCTCCCCCCACCCCCGCCTCCTCTCCCTTCTAGTAGCTGAGGGCACATTTCCCAGATCTTATCACATCCGCAATTCAAAAAGTGCTTCGATCTGAAAAAGCGCAGCTTTTAACTTAGCGGAAGAAAAAATCCAATTAAACTCTAGATGCACTGCAATTTTTCCTCTGAGGGGCCCGCTGGTCTGAGCCCTTACCGCAGATACTGTAGCACAAGCAGAGCTGCCTCTCCAGAGGTGAATGAAGGTGCAGCTTGAAATTCAAAACTTTGGGGAAGTTTGTGGTTCGAGGGACTGATACTCTGAGGCTTGGGTCGGTGGGCGGCAGCTAGAGAGACATAACATCTGCCTCTGGAGTCTGAATTGTGAATCCAAAGATCACCAGGTTCTTTCATTTCGTTGCGGGGGGTGAATGTGGGGGTGAGATAGTGGGAGTAAGGTCGCTGAAGGGTTTGGAGTAAACATTTAGTTTGGAAACTGGGAATGCTGCAAATTAAAGCTCTGTTTTATTGTTAATTGGAGAATAAACAGATTTAAGTTTAGTGCCTTTCTATGGCACGGATTAAAATGGAGACAGGCGATTAATTAATGTTCGTCGAACGTACGGAATTTAGGGGCATGAGAGTCAATAACAGAGGGACATTTAGTGCTGTGCCGAGTTCATATTTTGTGTGACATTTCTCTTTCTGTTTAGAGAATAGACCAGCCTCCTTCATTTTCTCACTTAAATTTATGACGTCCAACAGTCCGATTTAAACATCAGCCAGAACGTCGTTCGTATTTAAGGAGTGTTTTTTACAACAACAAATTGTGGAGTAGCAATACAAAAGAAGACCTGTTTTCCATACAGCAGATGTCCTGATGTCAGACCTACTTGTAGGCTTGACGTGGAAATACTTTGTTCTTCTTTACTTCGGTATTTGCCCAGCTTTCTTTGTAGAATGTCAAGTTTATACATCCAGTGAACTGCCATTGCGCCCCCTCCAGCTATGCCCAGGGGAAAGAAGCAGGGAGCTGAGCTTCAAACTGAAGCTGAGTGACCTGTGTCTCACCTTTTGGCACACTTCATTAGAATTGGAAATTACACAGTTGGTGCTGTATAGACTAGGACTTTGTGGAGTAGATTGCTGTAGTAAGGCCCCCCCCCCCCCACACTACTACCACCCTGCAATTCAGCCTGGAGCACTGATAGGCAGATTTCTCAGGCTAAAATACAAGATAGAAAGTCACCTATGGCAGGGTATAAGGTACTACAAGCATGGATACCTTTTATTATTTCTTTTTATTAATATAGTATAGCCAGTTAGAATAATAGCTAACATATATAAAGCACTTACTATGTGCTAGGGTCTATGGCTTCAGCACTTTACAATTATTATCTTGTTTGATCCTTATAATAATCCAAAGAGGTAGATGCTGTTATTATCCCCACTTTACAAATGTGGAAAACTGAAGCAAAAAAGAGATTTAATAACAGGGTCACACAGCTAGGAAATGTCTGAGACCTGATTTGAACTCAATTTTGAAGCCTTCCTAATTTCAGAGCAGGTATTCCATTCACTGTACCATCAAATTGACATTTTGACTAGCAGAAATCAGTATCTAATATTTAAATAGTACTTTAAGGTTCTCAGGGGTCTGCAGGCACTTACTATGTGCCAGTTACTTTGACAGGTGCTAGGGATAAAACTGAACAAACAAGACAAGGAAATAGCATATAAAGGAATCCTGGAAAGGAGAGTGTTGTTGATGGTCTAAGAGTGGGACAAGGAGACCTCAGGAAATATAAATTTCCATCTTCTTTGACAAAGAGGTGTTTAATCACACTTGTTATATATAGTGAAGACTCAAAGGGACCTATTTTCAAAGCTTTTTCAAGTGGCCTTGTAGAATCTCTGGTCAGAGGTTTTATCCTACTTATAGACCCCATGAGTCTTGACTTCTTGTGAAAAGAACCAAGAGAGTAAAATCCATAGGTTAACTAGGGATGAAATGGCCTCCTTGCTTTCTCCACTTATTTCTAGTTATCAGTAATTTTTTTGAAAAGGAAAAATAAATCTCTAAACCATGAATTTAAAATTCATAACATTCACAAGTTTCTCATTATGAAAATATTTCCTAAAGACAGTATTACATAAAAAGGAATATGGAACTGTGTTCTTACTAGAAAATTCATAAAGAATATCAGTTAGTTGTGTAAAGAATACATTCGTTTTTTCAGTCATAGTTTGGTGAAGAAAATAACCTAAGTATAGTGGAAGATAAAAGCATAATATGTCTTCCTTCCACAAACAGTTCTGATGGTTAGAAATTACTTAAATACTTAGCCAATTCTATTGCCTCCTATTCTCCTATCAACTCACTTAGGAAAGTCAAAGTTGTAACTGTAAATTACAGAAATCAGGAGCATTGACGTCATACCAGGAGAGTGGTTCAAGGAGCAATGATATTATTAGAGAAATCCATAAAGAATAGTAATTATGTACTTTATACTTAGTTTATAGCCACAAAATATGTCTCTTACTAGATAGCAGAGCTTTTAATGGCAAATTATAGTATAGTCATTGGTTTAGACAATATTCCTATAATGATATCTTTTTGCTAAATGAGTTACATACTCATTCCATTGTCTTCTTCTCTATTTGCTCTCTTTGTACCCTTTCACTTTTTTAAACTTCTTGACCAAAACTGTTATTTGAAGCTGATTTTCTATGCATGGTTTGCCTCATCTGTAGATAGCTTAAGCTTGCACATATACTGAACAAGTATATAGCTGAGGAATTTTCACATAAGTTCTACCAGAAAAATTTTAGTGGTTGCAGCAGGTAAATTCCCATCTCTTTCTATTCCTACTTGGAGACAAATATTCCATTTGATTCTTGATTGAAGGTTGATGTTTCTGAAAAGGATAGATAAATATCATTTCACAGATTCATGCAACTTCAGACAGGTACCCTAAGATTATAAAATTAAAACCATCAAGTCATAAATCCTAGCTACAACATCCCTGAAAAGCAACAGCCTGTTTTATAAGTCCTCTTGTGGTAGGGAACTTAGTAGTGTAAGGGACAAGCCTATCCTACTTTTGGACAACTCTAATTATTAGGGGACATTAGCACTTTAAAGGTTTTCAAGGTAATTTTCATTATCTCACTAGAATTCAGCAACAATATATTTATTATAGATACCATTTCCAATTTACAAATATTGAAACTGAGTCTGGCAGATGGTTATATAACTTGTCCATGGTCACACAACTAATAAAATGTGGGAAGGACGATGTGAATCCTGGTCTGCATGACTCCAAGTTTAAGTACTGTTTACCCTCTCAGGAAACTTTTTCTTATATTGACCTGAAATCCCTACAGTTTCCAAAGAGCCCTAGATTTGATGTCAAAGAACCTAGATTCAAATTTTGACTCTTTTCTTACCTACCTTTGTAATAGCCAAACCTTTTTGGGTCTTAGTCTCCTAGTAACTCCTGTTCTACTTTTATTTCTGCAGCTAAATATATGGAAGGATGACTTACTTTCTAAAACTAGCCAAAATAATACACAATGTGAATTTTAAAAGATATTCACTTAGTAGTCAACTCACATAGTACCTTTTAGTCAAGGTAGAGCAAGGTGGTGAGTGGGAAACAAGTAAAACTAAAATACAATTTTTGTTTCAAGAATTTACAATTTAATAACTATTCTGGACTTACAGAATACTTTCTATGTATTCAATTCAAGAAACACATCATCAACTGAAGCTAGATTAGATGACCTCCAAGGTCCTTTCCAGGTCTAAATCTTTGGGTATATAATCCATCATTTAGTCCCAGTTCTGCTTTCTGAAACCAAGAGAACTTAATGTGGGCAATGGCTACAAAAAGGATCCACTGGAGAAGGAAATGGCAAACTACTTCAGTATCTTTGTCAAGAAAATCCCAGGTATAGCTATGGTTTATGGGATCACAAAGAATCCCTCATGACTGAATGAACAACAAAAGTGGCTACACAGGTAAACCACACTAGTGGTTTTTTCATTTACATAACTTAGGCAAAATAAAACCAAATAATAAGAAAGATTGTTTGGCTTGATTTATTCATGGGAGATAATTTTTGAAGTGAAGGCTTAACTTTCTACTTCACAAGTAGAATGAAACAAAAAAAAGTATCATAGTTAGGAATCCCAGTGCAAAGATCTCTGTATTGTCTCGAACATTTAATTTACTTGATGGACAAGAGGCAAAAATCTATAGCAGATGTTATACGTTTGGTAATATACTAAACGTTACTAAGTTAGTGGGAAACACTGCTTTTGAGTTAAGTAACATGATAAATCCAAATTCTCTCAAAGTAAAATATTAATAATAACAATAATAATCATAACTAGCATTTATATAATATAAGGTTTGCAAAGCACTTTACAAATGCCTCATTTTATACTCATAACAACCTCACAACAACTTTTATTCTATTGCCAAGTGTATAACACCTGCTATAGATTTTTACCTCTTGTCCATCAAGTAAATTAAATGTTTGAGACAATACAGAGATCTTTGCACTGGGATTCCTAACTATGATACTTTTTTTTTTGTTGAGTAATTTTTCAGTTGTGTCTGATGTGAGTCCATTTAGGGCGTTCTTTGCAAAGTTATGGAATGATTTACCAGTTCCTTCTCTAACTCATTTGACAGATGAAGAAACTGAGGCTAATAATTTAAGTTAATGGCCTAGGGTCACACAGCTAATAAGTGTCTGAGGCTAAATTTAGTCTCAGAAAGATGTCTTCCAAATTTCCAGACCCAGCATTCGATCCACTGAACCACCTAGCTGCTCCTATCTCCATTTTACAGTTGAGGAAAATTAATTAGAGGTTAAATGACTTATTAAAATGACTTGAATTATATAGCAAATAAGTATTTAATGCCAGATTTGAATTCAGGTTTCCCTAATGCCACCTTTAGCATTCTAAACATGGTTCCACTTAGCACTCACATCATAATATAAACATCTATGGTATTGTTGTTTATTTCTAAGGATACTCATCAAATTTTTCTTTTTCTGATATAAAAAGCTTTTTCTGTTACCTGTCCAGGAAGTATGAGAAATTCAAAAGCTTCCTTTTAAGAAACTTCACAGTTTAGAATAATTTTCTTGGAAAACCTTGCCATTTATATTTTTGGACTGTATTTCTCAGAGAATTATAGAACATGACATCTGGAAGAGACCTTAGTTAGAGGTTATCTATCTAGTTCAGCTCCCTAATTTTATAAATAAGGAAACTGAGTCCCAGAAAGATAAAGTAACTCATCTACCTTCAAAAGCTAGCTAAGTGTCAGAGCTGGGTTTGGTAACCAGATCTTTTTTTACTTTGATTGACAACTCTTTTCATTATACCACATTTTATTTACTCATGACTTCTTTTTGGCACTTGTCAGATTTTATTTGTCTTGTTTTTTGGTTTTTTATTTTTAAAAAAGGTTCCATCAGTAACTTGCAGAAGTAAAAGCCAAGAGAAGGGAGATTATATATATTGCTTGGATTACAGCTGTAGCTTGGAAGCACATGGTTCAGAAATGTCAACTCTCAGTCACTCCATGGAAAGAGAAAAGGGAGAGTTTTTTTCTGCTAGATGTTTTATCCATGGACATTAAGCCATTTTGATAGATTGTAAAATTTGAGCATCATCTCCAGAGGGAGTAAAAGTGACAAGGCACAAACTGCTGCTTAAGTGTTCAGTAGGCTTCTCACCACTGGGGTGGGTTGATAACATTTATGAAGAGTCAAAACAAACTGGGCAAAGAGAATGAGTCCTTATAAAAGTGTGGAGAAAGGAGAAGGTGAGTAAAAGAGGGGAACAGAAGATAGAGGCACTACTATTTTTTAAACCTATCTTGAGTAACATGGTGACATAAAGTAACACATTAATAATTAACCTCTCATTACTACCTTTGTCATTTTTCTCTCTTGTTTGTGGGATGTAGTCACTGAAAAGATAGATATAATAGGGACTTTCAGGTAACCCTCCCTCTAAAAATATAAATAGACACCAGAGACATCAGTGAAAAGAGCTAAACTGTAGCTGTTTAAAAAATAGTTTTCTCAAGCCCAAGTGTCCAAATATCCTTTTTAAACCATATTAACAGTAGACACCATCAACATCACTTGTTGTTTTAAGGATTATGAGATTATCAAGAATTTTTTTCTGAAATTTTTATGATCATCTTCTCAATTCAAACATTCCCCCTTTTGAACTAGTTTTCAATTTTGAAGAAGAAAAAGATGAATTGACCAGAAAAGAAATTATTGAGAAGAATGATTACAAATTACCACTCAAGTAATTGAATACTGTGGTCTTTGGACTGACCATACAAGTCTAAACAGTGAATAGATGTCAAAAGGGCACACAAATCACTGATATATTAAGTAGAACTAAAGAAAGTTGTACAATATATGAGAACAGGAAGCAGAAATTATTAAGATAACCAACTTCTAAAATGTAAGATATTGTAACTTTTGGAGGGTAAAAAGAATTTTTCTTTAAAAGGTACCTTGTTATTTGAGTTGTGATATGAGTTTCTGAAGTGTGTAGAAACATCTCCTCATTTCCAGTCTGACTATCTCCCATGCACAGTGGCTGTATTCCTTCTCCTTTAGGAAACTGCCTATTCTCTTGAAATATTTCCTCAATTCCAGGTTGTTCAGCTGCAGGACAGTAAGACCTGAGTAACTAATTTCATCTTCATCCTCTTTCTCCAGGACCTCTTTTTCTTTCTCATCTTCTTCCAAACATCTTTGCAGGTACTCACTTTGATGATCAAGTTTAATTTGGATTTTTTGAACATTTTCCTCTTCCCATGTGAGTGGGAGGTAATTCTGACTGAAGATGTTGAAAATTTGTTGGGACATTTCATAGATGGCTATCTTAACATCCGTTAGAGATTGATTAGGTGGTAGAAGCTCCTGGGAAAACTCAAAGTCCATTCTTGTTTTTAGACATTGGAGAGGAAATTCTCCTTTGCTCATCTTCCTCAAAAGTATCATGCCATCCAAGCTGACATTTCTTAGGTAGAAATAAAGTGAATCGCAGTCCAGAGAAGAGATGCTGGTGACCAACAAAAATAAGAGGTATGCGGGTATTAAACATTGTTGGATATTGAGCATGACACACTATTTCTCAAAACTTAAAATCTTTAAGACTGGATTAACAAAGGTATTTGTATATTTGATACTAAGCTGTAGTTCCTTTATATACCTGAATTTATTCAGCAGGGGGAGTTTTCATTCGTCATTCTATAGTTCAGAGTGTCAACTCTTTTTCCTATGCCTTTGAGGCTTTTGACTTTGAATGACTACATGACTTCTAGGAATCTTATCAGAGATTTTTAATTGTGAAAAAATGAGCAAAGCATTACACTTTTTTTGTTGCCTTAGCATCCTATATGATATATACTTCTAAGCTCATAGAATCTTAAGAAGATTGATGTAGGGACTTTACATGAAAATAAAATATGTTTAGACATGAAATCATCTTAAAAAGGGCTAAACATTTGCTCTTTCAAAATGAGTTTCTCACGCCTGTGTGTCCAAATACCCTTTATATATGATGTCAATAATTGTCATCATTCTGGCTTTATTTTAGAAAGGTGGTGCTTGTGAAATAGTAGCCTGTGTTCTATGGCATTATAACAAACATTCTGATTCTTTTAAGAGTTTTTTATTTCATTGATAACCAAACCAGTACAGCCAATTATGCCATTGTTATTTTCCTCTCCTACTTTCTCTTTAGAACCTAGCAAGAGTTTTTCAACCTCAGTTGATACTAAGATATATAAAAAAAGATGAGGGTTATTTTTCACTTTTATTTATGTAGTGCCTTCCCTTTGTAAGATTAAAATTAATATCCATAATTCTGAATATTATATTTTATAAGGTTTATTAATAATCACTCAAAGTAAAAGAAATGAAAGGACAAAAGTAAAAGCCTGAGTAAAGCCAGCTTTCCCAGCCATGTTGGCGGGAAAAGAGAGAGAGGAGTGAGGTCACACAAAAACATTATCTCTAAGACATACAGACTTAATGTGAGAAGGAACATGGGAATCTGGGAGTTAGAGTCTTGGGGAGCAGATTCTAATTATACACCTTGAAGGATTTTATCTTTTCTCTCTAATTCCTTTTTTATTCAGCCTCCACCCCTTCAGTCTTTATTCTAGGTAATAGTTCAGAATATTGGTTTTCATATGTTTTCCCTCCTGCTTGGAGATTCAGCTTGCCAAAGAGCACCTTTACCCTGAAGTTGAGTCTTAGAGGGTCTAATTCATCCAGGAAAAGATGACTCAATGTTTATTTAAATGGTTTCCGATTGAATGTTTTTAATTATTTTAGCATGATTTCCATTCTTCTATACACAGCCAATGGAAACAAAATATTTTATGAGGAGAAAGTTGTTAGCCTAGTCATACCTTGTAATCATTTTTCTATCAATAAACTTAATTTATTTTATTTTTGAACAACACAATGCTCTGTGAATAGTAAATACTTCATAAATAATTAAAAATTGAATTATTGGTGATAATATTTTGAAATCATCATGAAAAATATCAAGTAAACACATTTCAACATCGTTTCACCTCTCATATATGATGCAAAATATTTAGAATATTCAAATGGATTTGTGCTTTTATTTGTTTTTAGTAGGATCATAAGTTTGAACCTTTGTTTTAAAGATGAGGAGACTGAGTCCCAGAGAATATAAATGATTTTCTCATGGTACTAGAGGTAGTGTCAAAGGTGAGATTTGAATATAGGGGCATTGTCAACAGAGCTGGCATTTCCCCCACTTCAACTTTCTGTTGAGTAAATATCAGAGATAGAATTTTGACCCAAGTACTCTGCCTGCAGAACTAGTATTCTTTCTCTTACATCTTCTCTCTAGCAACACTAATTGATACTCATCCATTCTTGCCTATCTTATGCAACTCTTATCAGTATCCCAGTTGGCCATATTTTCTCCCTTTTTTCCTGACATCAGGAAGAAACTAGTGGAGTGTTTGTTCACCAGGTGTCCCTCAACTTTGCAGCAGAACTCAAACCCAATTCCATTTTTGGCGGTATATTTACCCAACGAAATCCTTTACACCTATTATTTTTAATTTTAGTTTTTTTTAAACCCTTACCTTCTGTCTTAGAATTGATACTAAGTGATGATTCCAAGACAAGAAGAGAGGTAAGGGCTAGGCAATTAAAGTTAAGTGAATTGCCCAGGGTCACACAACTAGGAAGTGTCTGAGACCCGAATTGAACCCAGGACTTTATTTCTCTAGCTGCCTCCTTTACACATATTCTTCAGTTTTTCTTATATATTTTAGCCTGCTTATGCTGAACAGGCACACATTATTTATTATTTACTGTGTAATCCTAATTTTCAGTTCTTTAAAAACTTGTATTGCATGGCTTATGGCTATCGTCCTCAGGTAGAGATTGAGGATACAAAGACAAAAAAAAAATTAATTTCTGACCTTAAGAAACTTAGACTCTTGGGGGCAGCTGGGTAACTCAGTGGATTGAGAGCCAGACGGGAGGTCCTAGGTTCAAATTTGGCCTCAGACACTTCCCAGCTGTGTGACCCTGGGCAAGTCACTTAACTCCCATTGGTTAGCCCTTACCGCTCTTCTGCCTTGGAGCCAATACACAGTATTGACTCCAGGACATAAGGTAAGGGTTAAAAAAAAAAAAGAAACTTAGACGCTTAAGGAAAACAATATGTGCCTAAATAAGAAAATAGATAATAGACTTTTCTGAGCATTGAATAGAAATCTGGCTTAAGGAAACTTTAGATAAATAGATTCTGGTGGATCTCAGGCTAATGATTAGTAATTACCACTGATTTTTAACATAATTCTAGCAACTTATCTTCTGATCAGTTTCCTATTCAGTGATATGTTACACAGTTTCACATTCAATGAAATATTACACATATTTGACTGATTTCACAGTGTTACTTCAGTAAGTTACTGTAAGTTAAACTCCTTAAGGATAGGAATTATCATATTTATTCAAGCATTCTCTTTTTGTTCTCATTCTATACTTGTCCTTCTCACTCTTTCCTTCCCTCCTCAAAAGAAGATATTTTCAGAATCCAAGGAAGACATTTGCATTTTTCCAATAGCTTTCTCCCTGGCAAGCTACCAAAATACCTGAGTTGTGAAATCTGTAAGATCTTTTAAAGACTTGCAAAAGAAGAGGTATGAATAATGCTATATGCTGAGAAAAAATGAGTATTTAATTTCACATCTCTTTAAAATGACATTAATCAGATTTTTGGGGCAGCCAGGTAGTTCAGTGGATTGAGACAAAATGTGACCTCAGACACTTCCTGACTGTGTGACTCTGGGCAAGTCCCTTAAGCCCCATTGCCTGTTCTGTTCCTTTCTTCTGTTTTGGAACCAATACACAGTATTGATTCTAAGACAGAAGATAAGGATTTTATGTTTGTTTGTTTGTTCTTTTTTAGTGACATTAATCAGGTTTTTAGAGGCTCCGAATGGCTGAAAATTTTGACTTCTGGTATTGAAATTCCTGGGATTCACTGCTATCTCTACTTATTTCAATACCTCAAAGATCTCTATGTAGTTTTGTGAAATATGGAGGCTTCCTTCATAAGCGCAAGTCAAAACTCCTTTTTAACTTAATGGATGGTCTTTTATATTTGCCATGGCTAAAAAAATCTTTCATGACTTACCTGGTGATGATTATCATTGAACTTAGTTAGTAGATATAGGAGACTATCACTTAAAACCTTCCCACTTGGTAGGACCTCCCAGAACTTGGATTTTATTGACACAACCTTCAAGAATGAAGTGTTATTGTTGTCATGTGGCAATAAGGTGTCAGAGTAGGCTTTGAAGAGAAGTATTAATTCCCATCTCTGGGCCTGTCTTTATCCACTGAGCCACCTAGAGACTCCTATGGGTCAGTTTTCTAAGAATGGGGCATTGAGGGTTTCATCATATGAATAAAAAGTTTTTTTAATGTCTTCAGACTTTCTTATAGCAGCACTTCTTATTTTTTTTTATATCACTAATTAATTGATGCTGAAGTGATTAGGTCAGTACCATGCTTGTAGTAAATATTTAATAAATGTTTATGGAAGGAAAAGATTCTTTCTCTCATGTTTAATTCTTAACAATTATTTCAGACTACTTACATTTTCCTCAAGCCCTTGTGCCTATACACAATAAAGAATTAAGACAATTATGTTCAAAAGATGAAAGGTGTGTGAACCTTAAAAATTCCCAGACCCTACTTCATAAGATTTGATTAAGACCATTCCCCATTTGGGCAGTGAACTCTACTTAGATCAGGAATGTGAGAACTCACCTACTTAAGTCTGCCCTAGGGGAGGATAAAGTTGTAAACTCTTTTCTGCACAATGAAAAGTACTTAAACCCATACTTAAGCCATGCCTATTTTTAGAACTAATACAAAGGGGTGCTAAGTACCTATAAAGGTCAAGCAACTTGTGAATTTACAAGGAACAAAGAGCTGAGAAACTTACACAGAGCTTTCCTGGTGTGAATTACTCAAAAGTTCACACCTTCTTAGGTGTGAACTAAGAATGGTCTGTCCTTTAAAAAACGTCTACTGTGATTGGTAGATGTAAGAATTTAGGGGAGGTGACAAAGAAGAAAATGCCCTTTAAAAGGAGATTAAAAGCTCTCTCTGTAAAACAGTCAGCTGGGAAAGGCAGCCTTGAAGGGTCTCTCTCGAGACTCTCTCGGGGACATTTCAGATAGAGAATTGAGCTGGTGAAGTCAGCTGAGATGGAGCTGGCCTGGTGTCACTAGAATCCTTGCTTGGACAGATCTTGTGGTGTGATTAAAGACTGACTGATCTTTTCTCAGAAAGCTTAGGCCTGGATTGGCCAGGACTGCCTGGGCCGGCTATTCTTTTCTCATTTATTTCCTTTTCTCTCTTTCTTTAATTCCTCATTGTATTATTAATTAAATTCTCTATAAAACCCAGTTGACAGGTATATTTTCATAATTGGGAATATTTCCCTGGCGACCACCTTATATTTGATTTAAAAACAAGACACTGTAGTGAAAACATACTTTCTGCGGTCACAAATTTACTCACCCACTCTTATATCTACTACAATTTATATCTTCCACTATTTTTCACTACAGTTTACAACCTCAACCATTTTAACTCTTACCGTTTATGGCATCCACTCTTTTAAATGCCACAGGTGGTACCTTCCTAGAATCATACATTTTTTGCACTGGAAGAGATTTTGGTCAAATCCTTCATTCTACATATGAAAAAAACCTGAGGTTTAGAGTAGTTTATAACTTGACCAAGATCATCCACTTAGTTTGTTAGTGATTAAACTGGGATTAAGGATTAATCTGACTTTCTAGGCTGGTCACATATTATTCTCTCTCATATACTCTATTCTAGCCCAATTGGCCTATTTCCTATTACCCCTACATCATCTTGTGTCTCTTATGTCCAAATTGCATTCCTTCCTTATCTCTCTGCCTCTTGGAACTCTTAGTTCTCTTTAAGGCTCAGCTTAAATGATACCTATTACAAAAGCATTTTTTGATTACTCCTCTCCAGAAATCACTTTATATTTACTTTTTGTTTGTTTTGCATTTACCAGTCTGTTAAATTGTTATTTCTATTGGTAGAATATGAGTTGGGAGGGTTCTGAGGAAGGCATTTCATTTTTGGCTTTTATTCCTTCTACCTAGGACAGTATAAGATATATACGTGCTTAATAAATACTTGCTGAATTGATTAGTGGGTGTCTAATAAATATTTGTTGGCTGAGTGAACAATTGGTAGAATAAACATTAACATGTATTACTAACTACTAGTTGTAGTTTCTGTTATCCTTTATTTTTTATTTAATTCTAACTTTAATTTTATTTGAAAAAAATTTTTTAAAATACATGCTGTTCCATATACTTATGGCTATGTATTGATTATCTTCTTTTGGCCATAACTGAAGTCCATGTGGCATTAAAGATGAATAGTAATGGTTAATGGGATAGATGCTGATTGCTCAATAATATATAAATGAGACATTGGAGTCTAGACAGTACAACAGTGATTAAGCTATGGCGTTTGGGGCTTTTGTTAGAAGCCAACTTTCATACCTGCATAAGAGTAACACTCTTATCATCCACATTACTCATGTCATGAAAGTATATATTTTGGTGGAGTCTAAAGGGGGGGGGGATATTGAGCCCTTCACAAATGTGTCTAATGATGAAAATAGTGATTACACAACTTTCTATTCATGTAGATATTCTATTCATTCTAATGAGTAGGTCTCCAGTGGATGCAATTTGTTTAGCAAATGTCCATACTGTACTTTTCTTTTTGTCCTCTGCTCCTTCTTGTCATGTTCAATTCCCATTATCATCTTGTGTCCTGACTACTTTCTCCTTTCCTCTATTTAATCTTGTTTTAATAATATTTCATCTTGATAGGAATCTGATTATTTCAGAAAGAGAGTAGATAGTGGGACTGTTAACTTTTCTCAACAGTATAGAAATCCACCATTATTGTAATTATTTTTTCCCCTTAGTATCAGGATTTATGAGTATAAAAAAGCCAGGACTTCGGGTAATTCCATTTGCCTCAGTTTGCTCACTTCTAAAATAAGCTGGAAAAAGCAAATCATTTTAGTATCTTTGCTCAGAAAACCCCAAATGAAGTCATGAGGAGTCTGATACAACTAAAAATAATTGAACAAAAATAAGATAGGTATAATAGTTGATAGTTCACAACACTGTTGTATAGGTAGGGCAGATGATATCATTCCCATTTTGCAGATGAGGAAACTGAGAGTCAGTAACTGATTAGTAGCATAATCAAGAATGAAATCAATGTCTCCTGATTCTTAAGCCCTGCATGATTCCATAACATCATTATATTATGTCTCTTCTTCTCATAAATGGGATAAGACTAGAAGACTTTTCTAGAAAGGGGGAAATGTTCATTAAATATTTCTGATATTACTTAGATTTTTATGATACAAGTTAATTTATGGTTGTATTTTAAAGTGTTTAAACTGGACAATAGTTGATGGTTCTCATAATCATTAGCTTTTCTGTTTCATCATTAAGTGGTTGTTATTATATTATTAGAATGCTAAGAAAACATTCTTTGAAAAATCTATTCTTTTTTTTTTAATGATACCAACTATTGGCCATATCTGTACAAATTGCAGTTCTTCATTTTTATTTTTGTCATCTAATATTTGATGTTTAAAATAGCACTTTAATGTTCTAAATCTCTTATAATTAGAGAAATGCAAATCAAAACAACTCTGAGGGGGTTGCTCTGTGGATTGGGAGCCAGGCCTAGAGATGGGAGGTCCTAGGTTCAAATATGGCCTTACTCTTCTGCCTTGGAACCAGTATACAGTATTGATTCCAAGTCAGAAGGTAAGGGTTTAAAACAAAACAAAACAAAACAAAAACAACTCAGAGGTATCATCTCACACCTAGCAGATTGGCTAACATGACAGCAAAGGAAAGTAATGAATGCTGGAGGGAATGTGGCAAAGTGGGGACATTAATTCATTGCTGGTGGAGTTATGAATTGATCCCACCATTCTGGAGGGCAATTTGGAACTATGCCCAAAGGGCGCTAAAAGACTGTCTGCCCTTTGATCCAGCCATGACACTGCTGGGTTTGTACCCCAAAGAGATAATAAGGAAAAAGACATGTACAAAAATATTCATAGCTGCACTCTTTGTGGTGGCAAAAATTTCGAAAATGAGGGGATGCCCATCAATTGGAGAATGGCTGAACAAATTGTGGTATATGTTGGTGATGGAGTACTATTGTGCTAAAAGGAATAATAAAGTGGAGGAGTTCCATGGAGACTGGAACAACCTCCAGGAAGTGATGCAGAGTGAGAGGAGTGGAACCAGGAAAACACTGTACACAGAGACTGATACATTGCGGCACAATTAAATGTAATGGACTTCTCTACTAGTTGCAATGCTGTGATCCAGAACAATTCTGAGGGACTTATGAGAAAGAGCACGATCCACATCCAGAAGAAGAACTGTGGGAGAAGAAAAACAACTGCTTGATCATATGGTTTGATGGGGATATGATTGGGGATGTAGACTCTAAAAGATCACCCTAGTGCAAATATCAATAATATGGAAATAGGTTCTGATCAATGATACATTTAAAACCTAATAATTGCACATTGGTGATGGGAGGGGAGTGGAGCGAGAGGAGGGAAAGAACATGAATCATATAACCGTGGAAAAATATTCTAAATTAACTAGTTAAATAAAAAATTTCAAATTAAAAAACAAAACAAAACAAAAATAGCACTTTAAGTTGTGCTCAGCGTTATACATTAGCATTTGATTTTCATAATAGCCCAATGAACTAGATATTATCATTATGCCCATTTTGTAGAGAAGAACTTGAGGCTCACTCAGAGAAGGTAAGCTCCATGGTCACACAGCTAGTGCTTCCTTTCTGTGTTTATATTATACCTTTGAGAAACCTAGAGATTTCTGGAGAAGTGTGCAGTATACCCTCCAATGAGTTCATGTGTCCCCCACAGGTGATTTTCCAAAGAGATTTCACTCTTGTGACTCTAGATGCCTACAGTGGGACTTTTACTGTAAATCACTGCCTTCATGTTAGAAGCTAACCCCTGGAAGGAAGGAATTTAAGTGAATAAGAGTTAATATTTAAAGCAGACAACAATTAAACCTCTGCAACCATTCTATGCTAGTGGAACCATTTCCATGTTCATATGGTATACTATTAACCTGTCTGCAACTTTTCCTTTTTTAGTGAGGCTTCCCTGTTCTGAATAGCAGTGAAAAGTTTGAATACTGGGTTGAAAGATATTGCATACCAGAATAATCTCTCTCAATGGCTAGTAAATAGTTGCACTTCTTACAAGACCACATCCTGAGAGTGTTTTCAGTTTAGGGAAGAAATGGTTTTAGTGGGTTGGGCAGTGGCCAGAGCAGTATCCTCTTGTCATGGATAAATATCTTTAAAAGATTTGCAAATATGAAGACAGTTTTTTTCCCCCTTTGAATTGACTTCAGGTTATGCTTTACATCTTTGAATGAAGCTGAAAATTCTTCTACCATTTTTGTAGGAAGCTAAATTCTGTATTTCCTTTACCAATCTATAAAACATTAGTTTTATATTTTATTATTTCTGTTTTTTTTTAATCAGTATTTCTAAATTATCCTGATGATTTTTAAGATACACTAAATAGATAAAAAAGCTTATTATTTGACCTTAATTGACATCGTGTTATAGCCACCCATTTGATTTTCATAACAATCCTGAGGTATTATTATTATCTCCATTTTATAGATGAGGAAACAGGCTCAGAGAGTATGTGACTCCTCTACAGTCTTGCAGTTAGAAAATTCCATCACTAACCAGGTTGTTAGTTCTTACATTTCCACATCCCTCAGCCTATGTAGAAAGTCTCTTGAGACCATCCTCAGGAGACTACCCCTACAGAGATGGGTGGGGTGAGATGAGAGGGAGATAGAGATTCAGCGCTTCCTCTCTGAGTCAATATTATATCTTTGGGAAACCTGGAGATTTCTGTAGAGGTGTGTAATATCATCTCCAGTGAGTTTCATGGATCTCTCTTAGGTGGTTTTTTGATCTTTAAATTGGAAAGGGTACTGGATTTGGAGTCTGAAGATGAGTTGTTTTTTGTTGTTGTTGTTTTATCATCAATACCATCTAAAGGCCTCTTCCAACTCTAGACCTATGATCCTCTGGTTAATATATTTATAAAATAAATATATATAAAATATTATAAACATAAATTATATAAAAATTATGAATATATAAAATAAATAAAAATATTTATTAAATAATATATTTAATTTTTTAAAAGTGAGGAGGACAAATAATCAAAAGATGTTACTTCCTGGAGTGGATATTGCTAAGATAAAACATTTATTCACAAGCTGCTTAGATACTTCATTAGAGATTACTTCTCTCCCTAATCACAACTTCCTGTGGGTAAAAATGTATTTATGTGTGGTCCACGCAGGAACAAGTTGAATAATAATAATTAAATAAATCACTGACCTATTAATAATGTAATATAACCCAGGACATCCTCATTCCCTCTCATCTTTTTTTATAAGTTGTACCTTCCAATACTATGTATTGTTTCTAAGGCAGAAGAGTGGTAAGGGCTAGGCAAGGGGGTATGCCTACAGCAAGGAAGTGTCTGAGGCCAAATTTGAACCTAGGACCTCCCATCTGTAGGCTTGGCTCTCAATCCACTGAGCCACCCAGCTGCTCCCAGTGTCTAAGGTCAGACTTGAAATCAGGAAGATGAGTCTTCCTGATTTCTGACCTGACACTCTATCCATTGTGCCACATAGCTGCCCTATATCA
Source organism: Monodelphis domestica (assembly GCF_027887165.1). Classification (NCBI taxonomy): domain Eukaryota; kingdom Metazoa; phylum Chordata; class Mammalia; order Didelphimorphia; family Didelphidae; genus Monodelphis; species Monodelphis domestica. The sequence goes on from NC_077233.1 coordinate 246,967,380, forward strand.
CTTGTTAGAAATGATTCTCTTCAAGGTAGGTATCTGATGAATGCTTTATTGCTAATTATTTCTTCTTTCTGCATTTGAAATTTTTTTATTACTCTCTTTCTGGATACTCTTTCCTCTCTGTTGTTTTGTTTTGTTTTAATACTGCTCTGCCATTTTACCCTTCCTTCCTTGGCAATTGATTCTTTTTAGTCTTCTCCACAGGATCCTCATTTATGTGTCACCATTCATGTGTAGGTAGACCTGAGACTGCTATTTCCAGGACATTCTTCTGTCTTTACACTCCTTTCTTGGTGATTTTGTCAGCTCCCATGTTTTTAATTATGACCCTCAAGTCTTCATAGTCAGTTATTACCCCTCTCCTTGCCTCCAGTCCTGCATTTCCAATTGTTTGTTGGACATTTCTACCTGTGTGTCTCATAGCTATCTCTGTCAACATATCTAAAACTGCATTATCTTTCTTCCTAAATTCACCTCTCCTGCCAACTTCCCCTCGTTAATTCTTCTAAGTCATTCAAGTTTGCAACCTAGGAGTTAGCCGTAATCATTTATTCACTTCTACTCCTCTTCCCATATCTAATCAGTCAACAAAGCTTGTTACTTCTGCATCCAAAACTCTTTCTTTTCTAGGGAGCCAAATCCATTGGTTAAAAAAAAAATAAAAATCTCTTCCTCTACACTCACAGGGCAACCACTTCAATCCCTCATTAGCCTTCATTTGCTCTATTTCAGAAGCATCCTAATTGTTCTTCTTCTTCTGCAATTACCAGCTAAACAGTTGCTCAAGTGAAAGCACAGGTCTGACCAGTTACTCAAGAAGTTGCAGAGACTCCCTGTTTTCTATAGGATAAAACACAAATTTGTCTATTTGACCCTTAACAGGCTGGCTCTGAAGTGAATGTACTATCTTGTAGACTTTATGCTACCACAAAACCACTTGCTATCCTCCATATGGGATATTCCTTCCTTTTCTTGCTTTGCATGGCACCTATACCCTCAAAGTTCTCCTTCCTTGGAATATCTAGATCCCTTCCAGAATCAGCTCAAATGCCACTTATTTCAAGAGACTTTCTCAGTCATCTCTCCCTCCTGAAATAATTTTGTATTCATTTTGCATAGCCCTGAATTTATTTACTCATGAATATGTTGGAGAAATTACTATGAATTCACTTTAAATGTATTTTGTTTTGTATCTTTTTTACATTCATTTAAAAATTTCAAGTTACCAAATTCTGTCTCTTCTCAGCCTCTTTTGAGAAGGCAAATAATATGATATCTATGTGTATTAAATATTCTGTATTTATGTTGTTTTCTCCCAATAGAACAGACTCCTTTAAGGCTTTCTTGCTGGGAGCCATCAAATCCATGCTGTCTGACACGGTCTCAGGTGGAAACCAGGGACTGCATGGCAGCCCCCAGGAAGGATGGAAATACCCACTCAGACCCCACTGTGTGACTTCTCTCTCACTAACACCCCCTATTATTGGAATTGTTACAAATACTATTCTCACTCAGCTCCAGGAAAACTCTGCCCTTATATGTAATGATACAGAAATTCTCCTTATAATTCTACTTACAAGAGATTATACTTATAAAATCAGACCCAAGGACTCTTATGTACCCATTTAGATAAGGGATTATAGATGGGACCCCCTTTAGGAATAAACCCCTAATAAAACTGTACTGTATATTAATTGCCTTTCATGGAAAGGCTAGTATGTTCCACCCCATCTCACTGGATTGTTTTGTTAACTCTATCACCAAGGCAATATGTCTTGGATACCTTAATAAAACATTGGAGAATGAAAAATTATTACTGGAATAGTGCTTAAACTGGGTTATGTCGATTACACCCTTTGACCTCAAAATCTAGGCAACAATGTTGTGTTAATTGTATCTTTTGAAATCTGATTGATTATGTAGTTGATTAGTGTAACAAATAATCATTCTTAGCTTAACTGCATGTCTGGTACTTCATGGGTCAATGAGAAACTGACCTCTAGTTGAATTACACCTGTGACGAGAACACATATATCTTTTAAGCTTTGTGTTTGTTATTAGAATCTATAGGAACAAAGAATGTAGGAGAATTATAGAATGTCAAACGATTTGTTAAAAGTTAATGTGTGACCTATTCCATTACCTGTAAGGAAGCATGTATGTTGAAAAATGAAACTGTGTGCCAAGTAGATGTGTAATCATTTCAGCGTATAAAAATAAAAATCAATCCAAGCCAAAATGGAACAGTTCTTGTGATGCCTGGCTGCAGGTGAAAACTTTAACTGTCTCCCATCTCTTCTTCATTCACCAATACTGTCACACCACCAAGGACTCTGATCCCCACGAGGACTGATTTCCCCCGGGGAACTTTATGAATTGGATAATAACAATAATGATGATGATTTTTGTAATGATAATGATAGCATTTCAGGCACTGTTACGCATTTTACAAATATTGCTTAATTTGATTCTCACCACAACCCTGGGAGGTAGAGACTGTTATCCTTATTTTACAATTGAGAAAATTGAGGCAAACAGAAATTACATGAGTGATTTACCCAAGGTCACATGGTGAGTAAATGTCTGAGACTGGATTTGAATTCAGATCTTCTTTAATATAGAACCAAAACTCTATCCACTGGGCCTGATGCAAGAGAGAAGAATATTAATATTGAAGTATATTTTCCTTCCTTTTACAAAGTTACCATTCAATGGAGAACTATGGATTCCTTCCATTGATGATCATTTAAATTCCAGTCTCCTAAACAAAACAGTACAAAGTGCCTACATTCATCTAAACCTTTCCCTGATCTCATTCTGTGCTTACCTATGCATCAGAGGGTCTATTATCTTTTGAACACCCTAAAGAACTACCAAGATTTCTTGGATACCTAATTTGGAACTAAACTCTATGTAACTGACTGACTTTGAATGCTCTTGTAGCTATGGAAATATAATACCTTTTTGAACACTTTTAACTATTTCCAAGTGTCAGCAAAGTCCAGACTATGGAAACTCACCATTTACTGAGGAGGATGTTTTTAGAATTTCAGTCAAAAGAAGCTTGAATTTTTTTTACAATATGTGTACTACATAAGAGAGAAAATTTCCTTGGGAATTTTTTTTACTGTATTTCCCAATTAATATGCCATATACATATGATAGTGGCATGACAACCTTGTATGTTCCTTTGTTTCCTAAAGACATGGTTTAAAATAAGAAGGGAGATGGTGGGAAGAAGAGTAAATCTAAGGAGGGAAAAGGAGGAGAGTAATTAAAAACAAAACACTGGTGTGGAGGGAAAGAATAAAGGAGAAAAGGCAGGATTAAAAGAGAAAATCAAGATGGAGCAGAATACCCAAAGATATAGTTTGGGTAAACATGACAATAATAATGACTTCTCAAAGCTATCCTCTTTTTAACCTTTTAATAGATGTCATTGAACTTTTCCTTCAGGCTAGCATTTCTAGGGAACCAAATCCATTGGGAAAAAATATATAAAAACTCCATTATCAGACACCACTTCTACTCTAGTTCAGAATAGTATATTCATAGATATTTATACTCCTTTTCATTTATCCACTTCATAGATAGAGAAGGAAATAAGAATATTTTGTCTGTGGCTTCTGGGTGTTTATAAGAAATCATGGGACTAATAGATTTAGAACTTAAAAGAACTTGAGGTTATTTAGTTCGACTTCTGAATTTTACAGACGAGAGTACTGAGGTTCAATATCTTGCCTAAGGTTACACAGGTGACCTTCAAATCCAAGTTTACTTTCCACTGTACCACCCTATAAAGATGATCTCTGTTACAGCTGGTTTTCTAAGTTTCATGTCTGTTATTTCAACCATTTCTTCTCCAAGGGATTCCAATAGAAAGAAAGAAAGAGAACTCAGGATAACTGCTCATTTTCATAGTATTGTAGATTAAATCTTGTTCAAATGAATTATATACTACTTTCCCAAGTTTTTCTTTAAATTTCTCTAGAGTTTCAATTCATTGAATATTTCCTGAAGTAGTGAGACTAAACTGGAAATTAAGTAAAACCTAGAAATGTTTTATTATGAAAAGATATTTCTTTTGTTAGTGTTTATTGTAAAAGAATTTGTTTTATGTAAGTAAACAAATATTTATTGAACACCTGCTGGGTGCAAGTCTAGGAAAGCAGGTGTTATTTCAAATTCCAAGACATATAAGAGAAGGGCTGTCTTCCAGGAGTATACAAACGGCTGAGTAAAGACAAAATGGTAACGTGAGACAGTCTTTGATAGGTGTTAAATAAATTGCATTGATAATTGGTGTTAGAAAAATTCAGAGGAGGGAGAAATTGTGAACTAGAATAGTCAGGGATTTCTCAAAGAACTTGAAACTTAAAGTGAACCTTAGAGGAAGGGTAGGATTTATTTGGACAGAAAGGAGGGGGCCTTTCAAATGTTTTGATAATGGGAATGTATACATTTTTGGTACCCATCTACATGCCCAACTGATCCCTTTTTAGACTGTTTTCTCCAAGAGATTGCTTCTTTTATCATCCTCATGCTTCAGTTCCTCCTTATTTATTGGCCACTTCTCTACTGAAAGTGAACATGCCCTTGCCTCCCTCATCCTCAAAAAGCCCTCATTTGATCCATCTATCCCTGCTAAACATTATGTCATATCTCTCCTTTCTTTTCTGGCTAAATTCTTTTAGAAGGTTTTCAACAACATCTACTTCCTTTTCTCTCACTATCTTCTTAACTTTATAGTCTGACTTCCAGTCTTATCAATTCATTCAAAACTGCTTTTTCCAAAATTATTTAACAATCTTTTAACTACCAAATCCAATGATCCTTTCACAGTCTTTATCCTTCTTGACCTTTCTGCAATCTTCACACTGCCAATCATATTCTTTTCCTTGATACTCTTATTTTTCTAGAATTTGGTGACACTACTCTTCTAGTTTTCCTCCTACCCATTAGATCCCTCTCTCAGTCCCATTTTCTGGATCTTCATTCACATGACACTTACTAATCATGAGTATTCCTCAGAACTCTCTCCTGGTCACTTTTCTACTTTCATACTAGTTCACTTGGAAATCTCACAAGCTTACTTGGATTCAATTATCATCTCCCTGCTAATGGCTCTCAAATCTACTTATGCAGCAGCCCTAACCTCTCTACCAACTTCCAGTCTTAAATCCCAAACCACTTATTATTTAGTTAGAAGCCAATGTCCTATAGGTATCTTGAAACATTATTTATACAAAACTGAATTCATTATCTTTCCCCCTAAACTCTCCTCATTTTCAAACTTCCCAGTTACTCTTCCAGCTGCCACCTTTTTTCCCAAACCCCTCAGACTAACAACTTCAAAGTGTCATTCTTGACTCTTTCACTTTTTCTCATCCCTGATATCAGTTGTCAAAGTGATCTTTCTAAAGCTCAAATCTGATTGTTATTAGCCTCCTAAGCAATAAACTGCAGTGGTTCACTGTCACTTTTAGGAACAAATATAAAATTCTCTTTATATCTCCCCACTTACTCTACAATCCAATGACACCTGCTTCCTTGCTGTTTTTCAAACAAGGTTATATACTACATATCTTGACTCTGGGCCATTTCTATGACTATCCCCCACACCTGGAATGTTCTCCCTTCTACTCACTTTCCTGGCTTCCCTCAAGTCCTAGCTAAAATTCCATTCTAGTATCTTCTTTCTGTTGGTTTTTCCCCCCTATTTATTCTGCACATAACTTGTTTGTACATAATTATTTGTATGTTGTCTCCTCCCATTAGATTGTGAGTTCCTTGTAAGAGCAGGGACTGAATTTTATCTTTCTTTAAATCTCTAGCACAGTGCTGACACATAGTAGGCTTAGTGAATGTTTAAGGCTAATTGACCAACCTCATTCCTCCCAAAAAACATGGTCAATGATTTCATCTTTTGGTTTGAGAAAATCACAAAAGTCCCTGTGAATAGCTAAGGATATCTCTGAGTTTTTCTGTGGCAATGTGCCTGAGATATATGATTTGGCAAATGAGAGAGGAAAAGATTATTAGTGCACTTAATTGCACATTTCCCCCACTTCCTGGTTATGCTTTTCTAGATTTTAAAAGCCCTATTCATATTCTTGTTGGGAAGGAGATAATCAAACTGTACCATCCAGGAAATGATTAAAGGGAGGATTGAGACACCTGAAAAATGTGTCACCTCACATGAGTTTGTAAAACGGCAGTTGCTGTGTCTACCAAAGGTCTTCTGAGGTTTGGGGAGTCAGGAGATACTAGTCACTCTTAGAAGGAATCTGATTGTGCTGTATGGTTCACTGGCTGTTTCTTTATAGCTTATGGACTATGAAGAGCCAAGGGAAAGTTCTTCCTTTCTGAGCCACAGTAGTTCATCAGATTTATTATTGTTGAGTTTTTTTTTTTTTGGTTGTGTCTGACACTTTGTGATCCCATTTGGGGATTTTCTTAGCAAAGATACTGAAATGATTTACCATTTCTTTCTTCAGTTTATTTTACAGACGAGGAAGCTGAGGCAAACAGTTAAATGACTTGTTTGGGGTCAAAAGCTAGTAAGTGTGTGATGCCATATTTGAGCTCAGGAAGATAAGTCTCTTGGATTCCAGACCCAGCACTCTTATCCACTGAGTCTGGGTAAAAAAGAAAAATCAGACTTCATTATTCAGCAAAGGTGTAGTACTTTCTTGGAGTAAGAAATAGGTTATAGGACTAGAGTTGAGATCGGGAAAATAGGAAAAGACTTGCACACAAGATAGCAGAATTAGATTGTTAAACCAACATCTGAAAGAGGGAAGGTCAAGGATAGGATGACCCCACTACGGAAATTCCTAGAGACAAATGAGAGCACAATTTGAGTCATAACTACTGCCTCATCTTCTATTCTACACTCTGGGTAACAAGTTAACATCTGAATGTGCAGTGGATAAGAGTCTGCTCTCATTTATTGCAATCTCTTAATTTGAAAGATATTTAAGGGATACCAAATATTAGAGCTTGCTTTTAACTCCATGCTCCTGTTCCCTGAATAAGTAGTTTATGTAAAGATTGATAAGATATCTAATTAAAAAGCTGGCATTCTTCTGTGTTTGGCATTTGCTTTTAAATTATTCCTGTGGTGAATTTTAGAAATGTGAATAACGATTGAATTCTTAGTCCCCAGTTTTCTTTCCTCCCCCTCTTAGCCACAGGCTATCTTTGAGGTAAATCTGTTCATGAAGAATCCATTTCCAAGAGTCTGACTCCATTTCCCGGACAATTTGAAATGGAGAACATTGAAATCAGGACCTCTCATATTCTGGGGTTTAGGGACAGGCTCCTGTTTTAGAATTTCAAGGGTCGTTTTGTATGCATTTGTGGTTCTGTGTATGTAAAATGGTTTATCAGGACTAGAAAACTTGCCAAAAAAAGTTGACAGGGTAGCCAGAGACATTTGACACAACTAGGGTGGTAGTATGTCATTCAGGCAGCACTTATTAAGTGCCTGTTATGTGCCAGCCACAGCTAGGTAGGCACCAGAGATACAAAGATAAAAAACATTTCAACTCTAAAGGAGCTTAGATTCTTAGATATGTACATATTTAATCATATGCAGAAACATATTCACAAATAAAAATGAGATAATTAAATTCAAAGTAAATAGAGAGAAGGCAGTAGCAGTTGGGGAGGTTAGGAAATATTTCATGGAGAAGGTACAACCTACATGATATTACCTGCCATTTTGGGGAGGAGAGAGAGAACATAGATCACAAAATGTCAGAAAATGTTTGTTAAAATTTTATCTACCTGTAATCTGGAAAAAAATTTTTAAATAAAACATAAAGTTGATCAGAGCAGTACTTTGACACTTTATGTAGGAAATAATGATGGAGAAGGAACAGACTAAATAGAGAAAAGGTTGGAATGTAAAAAAAAAAAAAGGTCCACAGGTGAATTTCCAGTAACTGATAGCAAGATGAATTAAGGCTTATATAGTCTTTTTATGTTAACTGGTGGTTTGCTTTCTAAACAAGACCAGAGGTTATGAGAGATGAAGGAGAGACATTGAAATTTTGCTTTGGCTCTGCCAAACCACACAGCTACTTACTTTTGATTCTCTATTGCCCCAGTCCTTCTTCTCTTCTCTTCTCTTCTCTTCTCTTCTCTTCTCTTCTCTTCTCTTCTCTTCTCTTCTCTTCTCTTCTCTTCTCTTCTCTTCTCTTCTCTTCTCTTCTCTTCTCTTCTCTTCTCTTCTCTTCTCTTCTCTTCTCTTCTCTTCTCTTCTCTTCTCAAAACATATAAAAAAAAAACAACCAAAAAATGAAAACCTTGGATTTGGAGGCCGAAGGTGCCTTGCCACTTGGGAAAGAGGACCATTTTTCTTTGACTTTGGCTTTCTACAGAAATACCATAAATCTTTTGAAATCATTTCCTCACAATGCAGATAATAGATGATTTTATCAAATGCTTGTTGCTCTGTGGCATGTAACTGTAGTTTGAAAGACTGAATAGCTAACCCCTGTTGTTTAAATGTGCCCCCTCCTCTGTAACCCAAGCAGTGTGTTCACAGTGAATGCCCTTGTGGGTAATTTTGCAAATAGACCCTAATTCGAGGCAGTTACCACTGCATGCCAGGTACTGTGCATATATTTTATCTAATTTAATTTTTACAAATATATCAGTTCATTTGATCTTCACAATAACTCTGTAAGGTAGGTGCTATTATTTCCATTTCACACTTGAAGAAACAGACAGCTAGAGGTTGTGTGACTTACTCAGGCTCATGCAGCTAGTAATGTCAGGGGGCTTCATTTGAACTCAGATCCTCCTGACTCCAGGACAGTCCTCTATCCACTTGGCATTATGTGGCTCTCTTCCAATAAGGACCTATTTACAAAACTATCCAAACTGTGAACACTGCCATAGAAAAGAAACAAGTATGAAGAAGTAAAATGTTTACTTGTTTATACACAAAGTTTCTTGCTCTCAAAGATTTCATAGTCTACCAAACTGGGCTACAAGACAACATGCATCCAGTTATGTACAAAAAAAGCTACATATGGGATGAATTGGAGATGATCTCAGGGAAAAGACACTAGCACTAAGGAGAATCAGGAAAGGCCTCTTGTGGGGAGGGATTTTGGCTGGGACTTGAAGGAAGCCAGGAAGCAGAAATGAGGAGGGAGAGCATTTCAGACCAGAGGAACAGCCAGTGAAAATTCCTCAAGTCCGCTGGTTTCACTCATGGCCTTTCTTGGTTGAAGACCAGCAAAGATGTTGGAAGAGAATCAGGTGTGGAGCAGCAATGGACTGTATGTCCTTTGTCTGGGTCCTATCCAAGCTAAACTCAGAGGACTGAGTATCATTGGTTAGCTACAAGATCTTGTATTTTTTTTAATATATTTTATTTGATCATTTCCAAGCATTATTCGTTAAAGACATAGATCATTTTCTTTTCCTCCCCCCACCCCCCCATAGCCGACGCATAAATCCACTGGGCATTAGATGTTTTCTTGATTTGAACCCATTGCTTTGTTGATAATATTTGCATTAGAGTGTTCATTTAGAGTCTCTCCTCTGTCATGTCCCCTCAACCGCTGTATTCTGGCAGTTGCTTTTCCTCGGTGTTTCCACTCCCATAGTTTATCCTTTGCTTATGAATGGTGTTTTTTTCTCCTGGATCCCTGCAAGTTGTTCAGGGACATTACACCGCCACTAATGGAGAAGTCCATTACGTTCGATTATACCACAGTGTATTAGTCTCTGTGTACAATGTTCTCCTAGTTCTGCTCCTCTCGCTCTGCATCACTTCCTGGAGGTTGTTCCAGTCTCCATGGAACTCCTCCACTTTATTATTCCTTTTAGCACAATAGTATTTCATCACCAACATATACCACAATTTGCTCAGCCATTCCCCAATTGATGGGCATCCCCTCGTTTTCCAGTTTTTGGCGACCACAAAGAGCGCAGCTATGAATATGTTTGTACTAGTCTTTTTGTCCATTATCTTTTTGGGGTACAGACCCAGCAGTGCTATGGCTGGATCAAAGGGTAGATATTCTTTTGTCGCCCTTTGGGCATAGAAGATCTTGTATTTTTTAACCACATCAATTTATGACCATATCGAATGAGGTATGGACAAGTTACAGTTGTCACCAGTAGCAGGAGTTGACATTGACAATATCATGGATCTTTGAGGTACCAGATTTTTATATAATTTCTTTCCACTCTGAGGAGAGGTGAGCAGGGTCGAGATATCATATATGTTACAAATATTTGCTAGAAAAGTTACCAAGCCTCAAATTTGTGTTGGCATCTGTCATTCCTCTGTGTTAAAAAAATACATTAATTCCCTGTTCCAGCTTGCCCCTAGAGTAATGTCAGATCATCCTGTATTATGATTCATCTTGTTTTTTCACAAAATTCAGTTACTTCCTTAAATCCAACTGCCAAAGTGGGTGAACAAGTTAGTAAATACTACGCTAATATCCTAGGAAACTATTGGTCTCTTTAATTGCAACAGAATTTTCTTAAAATGGGGCATTCCCAAGAATGTTTAGAAAAGCCGTGTTTTAGTTACTCATATTGAGGTGTGTGTTTGGATTTCTGAATGATTGATGTGTGAGCAGTGAATCACAGAGAGAAATATGTTCCTTTGTGTAAGATAGTCCCTTTCTGTTTGTCCTGCTGAGGACATTTTTGATGAACATTTATACTGCATTATACATCAGAATGCCAAACCATTTTCAGGTATATTTTCCTGTCCATTTCATTAAAAAAGATAATTTGTTTACTTTTTAAATTGTGGGATTAGTAGGGAAGACTCCTGTGTGCTATTGCCCATCTCTCACTGATAAATCATCTCATACTATCTGTAGTTTGTAGTTTAGTGAATCTGAGAATTTGAATTAAATGAGATCGTATGGTCCAAAACTCTCATGGAATTAAAATTATAGAAACTTAAGAGTTGAAAAGGACCTGAGAAGGCTTATAATATAGCTCACTTTCTAACATCCCCAACAAATAGTCAAACGATCTTCCCTTAATGGAGAAGGGGAGCCCACCTCCTCCTAAGGCAGCTTAGTCTATTTGGGGTCCAAAAACTCAGATCAGATTCATGCATTTTATTTTTCCTAATCATTCCCCCCCTTCCTCTTTCCTTTGCTCCTCTTTTCCCCATTCAGTTCTTGACTGGTAAATTGAAGGTACAGTTAATTAAATTCAATTGTGTGAATATTTTTCTCAGTGAAATATTAAGTGTTCATTCAGGATGTTATAGTTTTTACTGAAAGTTGAGAGTTTAAAAATTTATGATGGCTTGTATAAACACCTTAAATCTTCTTTGAATCTGTGAGGACAGATGGTTTAGGCAAGACCTAAACAAAATAGCCCTATTATTGAACTATAATCTTAAACTTCCCTTCAAAAAGGATTATATTCTGATTGCTTCCTTCCATTTCTCCTTTATTTTCATTAGATTCTTCCAAGGTTCCTTTGCAACTAGTTCCCCCAGATACAGGCTTCAAAAACCCCATTTAATTAAAGGCCTAGTATAGCACAGGAGCTCATAAGCACTCTGAAAGCCAGTGAAATAATAGTGGTCCTTGTACCTCACAGTGGGCTGGATAGCAGTGTAGCAAATGCTGTGATTGGTATGAAAGGTAGCCAAAAAAAAAAAGGCTCTTAAGCCTGTTGTTAACTGTGTGAGGCACAAACGTTCAACAGCATGAACTTTTATCTTTCTGTATACTTTTGGAGTGTGAGAATGCCACTGAGAATTCATGAATTATATGGCTTCTGTAGATTGAGGAGCTGGCCTGTTTTGTGAAGGGGCCAGGGAAGAGGGGAAGGAGGGAGGATGAATGATTGATGGTTAAGAGAGGGAGATTTGAGTGTTGAAATTTGAATGGTGTTCTTTACCCTTTGATTATCTGTTAATATTCATATTTTCTGTAATTCTGCAGTCTGAAATCAAAACCTTTGCAAATTTTTAGGTGTTTCCAAGGCTTTCCAAATAAAAGACTAGTAAGCCCTTGGTTTAGTCTGAATATTTAACTTCTTTAGAGATCAGCCACTCAGAGTTAGTTGTTACCCAATTATCTAGATGGAAGAAAAAATAGGGGACCAGATTTTCAGAAAAAAATTTCTCTCTCCCCTATTGTTTTCTGTCTTTTTGCCAACCTGCTAATTAATTAACTAGAAAGCTGTGTCTACCATAGCAAGAAAAATTTTGGAGGGAACTATTTTTTTCTGAGGAATGGGCTTTATTGAGGCTGTAATAGACACCACCCTATTTTGGGGGTCCAGAAGTGATCTCCTCCCCCCTGTCAGGGTTGAAACACAGAGGGATTTTTTTCCCTCTAAAACACAAGCATCGATTCCTCTCAAGCAGAGACACAATTCTCCATGACCTTTCTTGAACTTTCTTTGGCTCAGTATAAGGAGTCTACAATCTGGTCAGCTTTGGTCAGCAGGGCTAGGCCCTGAGGAGAGGAGGTCAAGAGATGGGCTATATGTCCATTCAGGGAGGTCATACCTAAGCTAGGCAGCTACGAAGCCCTGAGGAAGAGGCCCATGTAACTCTCAGCAAAGTGACCTCAGCACTCTTAAACTCCTTTATCAAGATGATTTGAGTTCTCCTACAGCTGTGGTGCCATATTTAACATGTTGTCTTTTCTCTCTTTGGGTGGGTGGGAGGGAGCAAAACATCCAAATGCCCTGCACTCACATAAACATGGCAGGTAGAACAGGCCTCCCTCCAAATTGATACCACATTAACCAAAAGTAATATTCTAAATGTAATATTTAGAAATTTGTTTGGAAATATAATATTAATTAAAATATTATTGGTGTGGTTGCCATTTATAAAATAATTAACCCTTAAGTCCCGAGGACGATAGTAGCTTTTAACAATTTAATTTTAATATATAAGAAAGAAATAAAGAGGGAAAGAAATAAAAAAATATTTCCTAGCCTACCAGCCCATGAGAATGTCTTCCATCTCAGCCACCAAGCTCTAGAGAGAGTGAGTCCAGCCCCGAACTCCAGAGAAAAAGCCCCAGCCTACTCTATGGTCTCAGTTTTTTTATAGTCTTCCTTTTCTACATCATGTCCTTTTCCTGTGTGTTGGTCTAGCACATCTCAGGAGCCAATCAAAGTCTTTCTGTTTGGAGCATTCCAGTCAAGCCAATGGGCTGATATTAACCAGAAGAAAGTTCATGATTCCAGGAGGAAGGGGTTCTCTTCACACAATCCCCCCTGTGATTCTTTGGGAGACAAGCATGTTGAAATCTCCCAGATTTTCATGCCTAGTCTCCACAGTGAATCATTCCACATAATCAGTTTATATCTCTAAAAATCTCTTACTAGAGGTGCATATAATATTGTACTTTCTAAGGGGAAATTTAATTATTTTATAAATGTGACCACACCAATAATCTTTTTTAAACTAATATTATATTTCTAAACAAATTTCTAAATATTACACAAGTCCCTGGAGAGCAGCCCTGGTCCCTGTAGCTGATTTTCCTGCTCCACAGGGAAAGAACCTGGAAAATAGTGATGCCTTCAGAGCCTGGTCCAGGGGAGGCTGATGCTTATAATGGGATTGGAAAATAAATTCATATTGTTAAAAATCCCTTACCTTCTGCCTTAGAATTGATACTAAGAATGAGTTACAAGGCAGAAGAATGGTCAAGGGTAGGCCACTGGAGTTAAGTGACTCCCCCAGGGTCACACAGCTAAAAAGTATCTGAGTCTGGTGAACCTAGGACCTCCCATCCCCAGGCCTGGCTCTCAATCCACTGAGCCATCTAGCTGCCCTCATAATTTTGTAAAATTAAAAAAACTACTTAGACCTTTTGTGTCTAAATATGTTTATTTCATTAATATGTTCTTGAGTTCTTGTGAGTCTTCTGGGTAGTGGCAAAAAGAGAAGATAACAAAAGTAGATAATGTTTATATAATGCTTTTCAGAAGGCTGTGTGTGTATATGCATGTATCCATATATTTTACCATATATACATAAACATCCACTTATATGTGTCTATACACACAATTTCATTTTTACAACAAACCTGTGAGGTGTTGATGAAACAAGTGCTATTATCTTCATTGTATAGATGAAGAAACCAAGGTTTATAAGAGACCAAGTAGTTTGCCTGATGACTAGTAAAAATCAGAGCCAGAACTCAGAACTCAGGTCTTTTGAATTCAATCTTAGTACTACTTCTAACTTTCCATAGTTACTTTCAACTATAGAATTGTTCACAGGGAATTTGAGTCATCTTAACTATCTTGTGAATAAACACAATTTATTTCAAGCATGGAAATAAACCTGTCTGAAAAACTAATGTGCTAGGGAAATATATATTTACTTTTGGAGTCCTGGGGAACAAGCAAATAATACTTATTAATGATGGGCACAATGAGGTCATGTAGCACCAGGAGGCTTAATTAGTGAATGATTTTCAGATGCTTGGAGAGATTCACAAAGGAGTAACTTAAAGGTCCCAGGAGAAAAGCTTTTAGTATGGAATGGATAGATTCTTTAACTTATGGAAACCTATGACTGCCTACTCAGTGTAAGCCTGTGCTTACTAAATAATATGTAGAGATATCCAGACTCATTTAGATTTGATATAAGTAAGAACTTCCAGAGCTGCTTATGTGTTGAATGGGCTGGCTCAAAAAATAATGGATTACCATTTACTGAAAGCTGTCAAGCATAGGCTAAATGATCATTTGTAGAGAGGATTCTTTCTTGGTTAGGTACAAAATGACTTTCCAAGGTCCTTTCTAATTCTGACATAATTTGATTCTTTTTCTGTTGGTTTCTCACCCTGTTTCCATCCCCTTAGAATCAACCTTTCCCTGCACTTTCTGAGCCTGGGCTTCTGTAGGCTTTTGACTTGTTCACCAAAGTTCAAATGAGAGAACATTTTAAAGTGCTTATTCTTCTGCTTTCTTCCTTCCTTTTTCACTACATAAGTTCATTCTGATTTTCGGGCAATTTTCCTATTGCATTGTCTATTTATCTTTTCTTGGAATCTGAAGCTGAATGAAGGAAGTGGCTGGATGTTTCTTTCTCCTACGATTTCTTGATCGTTTTTTTGATCTGGTACCTTTTTAAAAGATCATTGTTAGAGTATTTGTGGGAGAACTTAGTCCTTCTATCCTCTTTCACCCTTCCATCTTAACAGGAAGCTTTAATTCTCTCATTTCTAACTACTTGCTGGATATCTCTTTGTGAATGTTCTATTAGCAACCTAAATTCAGTGTGTTCAATATAAACTCATCATTTCCCTACCCACCCCCAAATCTAACCCCTTTCCTAACTTCTCTATATCTGTTGATACTACCATCCAACAAGTCATTCAGGAATCCAAAGTTAGGCATCCTTGACTCCCCATCTTCACTTCCTATATGCATCCTTTTGCCAAGTCTTGTTGATTCTGCATCTCTATAAATCTTTTACATATATCCCTTCCTTTCCATTCCCTCTAGTTCAATATCTCATAATCTCTCACCAGATCTATTGTAATAATTTCCTGACTTGTCTCCAAATACTCTGCTCTCCAATCTGCCCTTCTCGAGGCAGTCTGCATAACCTTCCTACTATACTGCTGTGATCATACTGCTCTCCTTCTCAGAAAACTTCCATTGGTACCCATTATGTACTGAATAAACTAGAAATTCCTTATCTTAACACCCAAAGCTCTCTATATTCTGGCTTCAATCTACCTTTCCATTCCTGTCACATTACTCCCCTTTATGAGTTAGCCAAATTGAACTATTCATTGTGCATTTTTATTCCAGCCTCTCTGATATCAATGGCCCTGTTCTCCCATCTCTTTAATGAACTCTCCCTTCTCATCTTTACCTATTGAACTTCAGTACTTCCTTTATATGGTGCAACCAAGGTCTCACTTCCCCTATGATAGATACATCATTGTTCCACCTAAGATAAAAGTCATTTCTTTCTTCTTAATCATCTCATAGCATTTTTATTGCTAATTTTAACCCAGAAGAGACAACCTGTCGGGTATATAGGGAGCTGGGCTGGAGCCTGAAAGAAATGAGTTCATGTCCTACCTATGACACATACTAGCTGATATGCAGACCCAGCACAAATCATTTAATCTCGAGGCAACTTTCTGAGACTAAATATTTCATAGTAGGTGCCAACTTGCATTGATAGAAGAAATTCCTCATCCAGGAGTTACCCATAAGTTACCAATGAAATCAGAGTTCATATCTCTTTGTACATATTGTGCATTAGAATTACTTGGTCATATCCCATCCTCATTTTCAATAGATTTGTCATTTCCTTGAGGAGAGTGGCTATTTGTTTCTTCTGTGTATCCTTAGCACCAAGAACCGAACAGTACTTTGTATTTGCTTAATACATACTTGCTGACCTTAACTTAATTGAACAAAATGCTAATACCCATTCTGAATGGGTCCAGGGGGGTTAAATATAAATCTATTTGTAGGGACTTCAGTAGCTTCCCCATCCTCATGAAGTTATGGAAAAGGCTTCCCTTGAATCTCTCTGTCAAAATGAGTCCTGCAGTAAAAGCAGAAAGCCCCTCTTCCAAGGTGGGAAGTTTAAATATCAACTAGCCTAGCTTCCCTAGCTTCTTTCAAACCCAGTTAAAAATCTCACCTTCTGTAGGAAACTTTTCCCAATCCTCATTAATTATAGTGCTTTCCCTCAGAGACTACCCCCAATTTGTCCTATAAGTATCTTGTTTGTACAAATTGTTTACGTGTCATCTCTATTAGACTCTTTTTTTCCTCCTTGCCTTTCTTTGTACCCCAGGATTTAAAACCATGCCTAGAACATAGTACATGCTTAAAAAATGCTATTCATTTGACTGACTAGCTGCTAATTTGGTAGGAGTTTCCAATCTCTTTGCCATTCTTTAGCCCCTCCAGGATGAATTAATACCAGTTTCTAGGTCCTTGCTCCCCTCCTCTAGTGCCTGATCCTGCTTGACTGAGATAAAAACTCTTTAAAAACTTACTAGGCTTTACAGGTTTGTGGTGTCTAGTTCCCTAGTGGACCTATTTCCATTTTCCTTGATTGCCACTTATTGTATTTCCCCTCAATAAAAATTGCTTGTTTTACAATGTGTTCTCTCTCTTTCTCCTCTCTGTCTCTGTCTCTGTCTCTGTCTCTCTGTGTCTTTCTGTCTCCTTCTCCCTCCCTCCCTCTCTCTCTCTCTCTCTCTCTCTCTCTCTCTCTCTCTCTCTCTCTCTGTGTCTCTGTCTCTCTCTGTCTCTTTCTCTTCCCCCCCCCCATGTTTCCTTGTATTGTACTTTGGAATTGAAAACCCCACTTAAGCTTCATTAAGAAACCACTTTCAGGGGGCAGTTGGGTGACTCAGTGGATTGAGAGCCAGGCCTAGAGATAGGAGGTCCTAGGTTCAAATCTGGCATGAGACACCTCCTAGCTATGTGAACCTGGGCAAGTCACTTAACCCCCATTGCCTAGCCCTTATTGCTCTTCTGCCTTGGAACTAATACACAGTAGTGATTCTAAATCACATGGTAAGGGTTAAAAAAAATTTCCCAATTTTCCATACTCATGCCTGAATTTGCTGTTCTAACCACCACTAGTTGTTCATGTATTCTCTATGTTCTGGATCCTATCTCTTTCTCTTCTTGGGACTAGTCCTGTTGATCATCCACTCTGTCTCCCTAATTTTCCGTTTCTTCTCTGTGTTTTTTTTCCATGTTGCCTACACTCATGCCCCAGTTTTTTACATTCCCCAAAAAAATTAATGTGACCCTTTTGCCTTTATACTTTGTATATATTCTATGCCTACTTTATGAACATGTTTTGTTTTATCCATTCCCTTTCCATAGAGCAGAAGGTAGACTCCTTGAAGGCAAGGACCACCTCACTTTATTTGTATCCCGTGTCCAGCCCATCAAATATGGACATAGACTGGACTTGTGATTTCACTGATAAGTGGCTTTTTCTATCCTTGCAGGTTGGTGACTTTTCTGCATTTAATAGGCTTTTCATGAGGATTATGGTAAATGACTTACCCAGAGGTATACAGTCAGTTTGTGTCAGAGGTAGAACTTGAAACCAGGTCTTCTTGGCTTGAAGACCAGCTTTCAATTCATTATTTTATGCCCGCTCTTTCTCAGCACATATTATGTGTATGATCAAATGCTTATTGATCACTTAATTGATGCAGTAAGGTTTGAGGTGGAAATATAGCCATCTTATGTGGATATATATGCTGATCCTTCTCTAGTATATATAACATATCTTTCTCATGTGTCCTTGGTCCTTTGGACTTAAATAATAATAATGATAATAATAAAAGAAGCCCTCTAAAATTGATAGAATTAGAAGTGAAATATCCATGATTTGCAATTATACTTAAAAAAAACCCCTCTTACTTTCTGTCTTAGAATCAATACTAATTACTGGTTCCAAGCCAGAAGAAAGGTTACTCCAAGGCAATTGGGGTTAAATGACTTGCCCAGGATCACATAGGTAGGAAGCATCTGAGGCCAGATTTGGGTCTTTCTCCATGCCTGGCTTATATTCATTGAGCCACCTAGCTGCTCCTGCCACTATACTTTTAAAAGATTATTTTTTTTAGCACCACTGTTGTGGATGGCTCTAATTACTGTTGTACAGTAATGCCAGGAGACCTCCCTTGAGAGGGGAATAAGAGAAGTCTTAGCCTTTGTTTTCAAAAACATGTAAGCAAATTGAACTGTTAGAGCTTTTTATTGTTATTGTTATTATTGTTTTCTTGGTCACACTTTTTGTGAAGGAAGTCATAGAGCTGTTTTCTTTGGTCAATGCTTCCTTAGTATTCATCCATCTTGATTCAGTATAATTAACACGTTTTGCTAACTTTACAAATGTTTTATTTACTTTACACCAAAAGTGTTTATATTTTAAGATAGTTTTGGAGATAATCAGGAAAATCATTAGATTCAGGTTGTTGGGTTTTTGCTTTCTTTTTTGGTCAGGATCTTCATTGGTCAATTTTATTTATGTCACAAATAGAATGTACTTGATTACAAATTATCGAGGTTGCTCAGTGGATAAGTCTGAGTCAAGAAGACTTGAGTAAAATCCACCTTTGATACTTACTTACCAGCTGTGTGCTTGGACAAGTCATTTAACCTCTCTCTGCCTCAGGTTGCACTTAATAAATGCTTATTCCCTTCTTTTATCCTCTGTTCTTAAGGAGCTTCTTACCAGACATTTCTTTACATATTCTGTGATAGGAGTAGTATTTATGAGACTTTGGAAAAAAGCCCCTTCCATGCATGGCTATCTTCGTTTCTTTTTTTTCCCTCCTTTAAGAAAAGGGCAGCTGGGTATCTCAGTGGATTGAGAGCCAGGCATAGAGACAGGAGGTCCTAGGTTCAAATCTGGCCTCAGACACTTCCTGGCTGTGTGACCCTGGGCAAGTCACTTGACCCCCATTGCTTAGCCCTTACAGCTCTTTTGCCTTGGAACCAATACACAGTATTGATTCCAAGATGGAAGGTAAGGGTCTTTAAATAAAAAGGGCAATGCAACTTTCCTCAATTTGGTTTAGGGGACTAAGGCTTCTTGGTTGATGTTCTTGATTGCTTGTGGCATAAGGAGCCCAGTACAGGAGTAGTCAGTGGCCCTCAGGCTTGTTGGCTTGTGACTTAGAGCAATGTACTTGCAGGCAGAATCTTGCACAGGTCATTTACTAGTTGTGTGGCTTTAAGCAAATCATTTAGTCTTTTTGCTTTGAGTTCTTCATCTGTAAAATGGGAATAATTATAGCATCTATCTCCCATGGTTTTTGTGAGGATCATCTGAGACAACCACAAAGTATTTGGTAAACTTTAAAGTGCTAGCTAAATAAATGCTGGCTTTTGCTGATGGACTCAGCTTTATTTCATATATTCCTTCTGCAGAGACATATTCATTTTCTTCTCTTATTAGAATTCAAGCTACTTGGGGGTAAGGACTGTTTCGGTATTCTCAGTGTCTTCCTCACTCCCAACATTCTTTATGCTATCCATTATGACGGTAATGTGGAAGCCAAATGAGCTGATATGAATTCAAGGCTGCATTAAGAGAGACATAATGGTGCATGTCCCATTCCATAGTGATCAGGCTGGAGTATTATGTCTAGATTTTTGTGCTACATTTTAGAATTTGATAAGCTGGAATACGTCTCGAGAAAGACCACCAGAATACTGATGAGACTTGATGCTATGCCTATTGCAGAATGAAATTGTCATTAATGTATGCTAAGAATTTATTAGCTGTTCTCCTTTTGGCAGAGGAAGCATCCAAGAAGATGTAGGTCATCGAAGTTCTCATTCACTATAATATTATGCCTTGGATTAGTTTGGGATTTGTATTCCTAAGACCTTGTCTATTTTATTCTTCTGCCCAATTGACCTTTACTTTATACCCACAATTGGTCTAGTCTAAATTATTCGTCATGTTTCTCTTCTCAGATTTCTGTATTCTCATACATGTTCATATCTTATTTAAAAAATGTATTGCTCCCTTTTGAATTTATACCTCCTACATTTCCTAATGTATTCTCTTTCTCTATCCCTTCCAAGAGACATCCTTTATAACAAAGACTTTTTCAAAAGATAAGAAATAAAAAATCTAGTTCCACAAAACTAGCCAACATATCAAAAGTCCAACCTCATATTGAATGTTCTGTAGTCACAGGGGAAACCTATGGACCCCTACCTCTGCCAAGAGTAGGAGGAATGTCTTCTCGTTTCTCTTCTGTGGATACAGTATATCTCCTTAATACACAATGCTGCTCTCTCCCTTATTCATTAATTTAGCTTGAGCCTAATGAATAAAGTATACCCATCTGGAGTCATATTGCAGTCCTGAGACTTCTCCCACTATCTCAGTGATACCTGTGAGATTGAATTTGACTCTTTGCATTAAAATCTCTCGCTCACACAGTTTATTTCTCACACTTTATACATATGTGTGTAGATATTTGAGTCTATGGGGTTTATTGTTGTCACTAGTCTTGGATTTTTACCTCCTGTGAATTTCTGAGCTTCTTTCTACTATATAGATGTTTCTCTATGCAGGATCACTATAACTCCACGACTTGATGCTAAATTGTCTCTCCAATGCTTTATGGCCATTCACAGGAGCTGTGTGTGTGGTCTCACAGTCTGGATTGAGGTGAATATGTGTCTGCCTCCCAGATGAACAATGAGTCAGGAGAGCCAATGAGACAGTCCCAACAAGCATATTCTTGCCTTCGGTCCACCAAAAGTGTAAAATTTTCAAACATTTACATAGTATGTCGGTAGCATTCATCTGTAACACAAGTAGATGCTGAGATAAAATTCTATTCAAATCACCAGTTCAAAAAGCATTTTTTAAATGATGTCTATGTGTCTGGAACATTGTAAACACAAATTCAAAGAGGCCCATCAAGATAAATAACAATCAATCAAAAGGTTCTTAGTTGATATCTTTCTTAAAAAAAGTATGTGTGAAAAAAGTATGTATGAGAGAGACAGAGAGACAGAGGAAGAAGGGTAGGGGATGATGGGGAGAGGGAGACAGTATGCCAGGTCCTTATCCCAATAAAATTAAATATTATTTTATTAAATTTAAATGTAAATGTTTCTGCCCAGCTTATATTCTACCACATTCACTTTGGGAGCTAGGCTAGCTCTTAGTGTCATTATTTATATACAGCCCATGTTAAAAGGAAGAGGGGAGAAAAGAAGCTTCATCCTATGTCCTTAACACAGGCTGGCTTTCAATAAAAGGAATCAGAGAATTGGGCTCAGTGAATGTTTCAAGGAAATTGCTTTTGAATGATAAGGATTGGGGTTCTTCCTCCACATCCACACTCCCCAAGTACAAAATGGATTGTAACGAAGTCATACTTTTGCCTCAGATTTAGGTTAACAGCGTTTAAAACTTAGACATCCGGATTAGTAGCAACTGGGATAAAGGCTTAAGATCCAAAAGGAGCCTTTGGGGAGGCACCTGCTGCTTTCAGAACTGCCCATGAGTGAGGGGATCCTACACAAAAGGCTTCTTCTATTGGGCTTTCTGTGAATGTCTGGGAAGAGCTTAAATAACAAGGGAATAAAGACACAAGTGAAAGAAGAGGCAAGAACCAGTAAAACTAATAGGGACTCTTGTTGAAAAGAGGGTATTCAAGGAAGGAAGAAAGTTGGGGAGAAAAAGCATAGTAAAATAGAAAAAGTAGAGCTGGGAAGAGAACTAGATTTGGACTCAAGGGACATGAATTCAAATACTGACCGTAACACCACTCATTATCCCTGTAACTTTCAGCAATTCCTTCAAGTTCTTTAGGCATTAGCTTTCTCATCTGCAAAATGAAGGTCTCTAAGGCCCTCTAAGACTAGACTTAGTTATGATACTAAGTAAAGAGAGAGTAGGAAACCTGACGATAATACCAGCTGTTTGGTTTTTATTGTTCTTGTTATTTTTAATTAATATATTTATAACTATTTATTATTGGGGGTTTTTCCAGGGGGCCCAATCTATAATTGGAACTATATTTATCAGAATTCCCACCCGATATTGTCATTAGATCTTTCAAGTCTCTAGCCTCAGTGAGAATTCCTGCTTTTTATAAAAATAACACAATGAACTATTGGCTAATGAGAGTTACATCATAATCCCTTACTTTATCTGGGCAAAAGACTATTATTAGAGATATCCCAGCTTGAGTCTATTACTACAGATGAATTTTATTTTTTGAAATACATTTTTATTTATATTATTTGCTTTTACAATTTTTGTAAATTTACTAGAATTTACCCTACTGTTCCTCTTCCTACCTCTTCCCAGAGACCCACCTAATATAAAAATATTTTTTAAAGAAAAAGAGGACATTGAGAGAAAATAATCATGTCTGTTTTGTCTGGAAATACATGCAATGTTCCACATCCATGAACCACCTCCTTAGATGAATGGAGAGTATCTTCTAGTATCTCTTCTTTGGAGTCATACTTGTTCTTTAAATTTTTGTAACATTCACTTTAAAATATATTTTTTAAATTGATTGAGGCTCCCCTCTTCTCACTCAGGCTGGAAGTTCAGAGACTATTCAGGCCAGACACCAGTGCTGATCAGCATTTTGACCTGCTCTATTTCTGACCTGGGCCATTTTGCCTTTTCTTAGGTAACTAGGTAGCCCCCTGCTCCTGAGGCTCACCATATTAATTCAATCAGTAACTAGGTAGCCCCCTGCTCCTGAGGCTCACCATATTAATTCAATCAGTTCATTAACATTTATTAAGCACCTGTTGCACGCCAGGGGGTGCAAAGACCTGGGATTATAAAGAAAGCCAAAAGAAAGTCTCAGTTCTCAAGGAACTCTTAGTCTAATGGACTTAGTTTAGACATTTAATTGGCTTAAAGAGATTCTCCAACCCCTTTCTCTAGGAAACAGGTATGTGCCACCACAAACAATGCAACATTGACTTTTTTTATTTTAAATCCTTACTTTCTATCTTAGTAGTAACTGACAGAGGGGCATGGACTAGGTAGAGAGGATTAAGTCACTTGCCCAGGATCACACAGCTAAGAAATGTCTGAGACAAGATGAGCATTTATTTACTTTTGATTTTTGCACATGTGGTTGTTCTTTCCATTTACATTGTCATAGTTATTATTTATATTGTGTTCTTGGTTCTGCTTATTTCACTAGAAGTCTCTTCATCAGTCTTTCTATGCTTCTCCAGATTGATCATATTTCTTACAGCACAATAATATTCCATACCACAATTTGCTTATCTATTTCCCATTTAATGGACATCTATTTTGTTTTTAGTTCTTTAGTATTATAAAAAAAAGTGTTACTATGAGTGCTTTAGGTGTATAGGAGGAGTTTTATCTTATATGACCTCCTGGGAATATATGCATGGTAGTGGAATTTCTGGTTTAAAAGGTATGTACATTTTAGTAACTATTTGCATGTTTATAAATTGCTTTTCCAAAGTAGTTGTATTGATTTATAAAGCTACTGATAGTGCACTAGCCTTCCCATAACCATTCCCCAAATCTGCAAATGAATTTTAAATTTAGTTCATGGCTGTAGGATGAAGTTCCTTATCTTGAAGGTGATCAGTGTCAGGTTTGAGGCACTTCTTTCAGAAATCTCAGATTCAAGATTTCCACTTCCTTTTCAATTTACTGGGATTTGATGGACCCTCTTAGGGGAATGATTGGTTTGGGTAGGAACCTATTTAAATCAAAATATATACCATGCTATTAAATGATCAATGATGATTATGCCAGTATAATTTGTGCATGATATATACATAGTATAATACTGAACTCTAGTTGGAACTATATGACCCTTTAATTCATCTTGCCTGACTTTCATTATGCAGTGAATGTGAATTGATTATGTTTTTGAAGCAAAATAGGATTGGGTTATAGCTCTTCTGTTATTAATTTGATTGTTTAACATTCTGATTAGTAACAAAATGTTCTGGAGCACTCTTCCACTTTCCTTCTCTTATTTCTTTTGCCTTGCTGTTTATTCTCTTCTTCCCAAATCCCTGTGGTAGATAGATGAAGATGGCATGGTTAGGATTGATAGTAGCAGTTGTGTTGAATAGGAGAATATTCCAATTCCCTTTCAGTTTCTACTTTGTACCCTTCTGAAGAATTATCTGACTCTTCCTGTCCTCTTGTTGTTGATAACTTGTACAACTTGCTCTCTGAAGATTGTGTTGTGAGTTTCTAAATGTTATAGGTAAGGCTTTGGCAAATTTGCCTTAGATCTAGAACCAGTCTTTCAAGCTATTTTCTTTAAAAACAAGAACATTTTTTGATGCCTTTTATCATACTGGATAGAACTCCTCCTTGAAGAACTATTAAGGGAAAAGTTAAAAAAAGAAAAGGAAAAAGTCAAATAAAAGTATCCAGTACACTGAATACACCTGACCCTAATATGCAACATTCAGCCTTTGTACTCCCCAGCTTCTCTGTTAAGAGATGTTTCATTCTCTGTTCTCTCAGACAGATTCAGTTCAGTTATAGAATTTGACTTTTCTTTAGTAATCTTTTAATTTCTTTTGGTTGTATTTATTCAGTCTGCATCAATTCATGTACTTCTCTATGTTTCTCTGAATACTTTATGTTCCATCATTTCATGCTGCATTATATTGCATTAAATTCAGGTACTATAATTTGCTAAAACTCTTTCTGAATCAGTTGGCACCCACTTTGTTTTGAGTTTAGTTTTTTTTTTTGCTATCCTCCAAAATCCTGCAAATTACAAAGTAGTGTCAGAGTATAGGAAGGAAATAATTTATGCCTATTAACAAAAGACTACTGATTCCCAACTTTCAGGTCAGCATTCAAATTAAGATCACCAGAGGCTACCACTACAATTTTGAAGCATCCCCTTTAAAGAATCAAAGGACGAGCCAAGCATTCTTGGCTAGGATACCTGGACTTAAAGCCCTGGTTTTCAGAAGCCTTTCTGCTTACCCCTTCCTTCAAATACAGAGTGGGAGGGAATCCTACATCTCAACTGGAGCATCTAGAGTGGTGGCTGATAATGACCAGATAAGAACTCATTATAGCCAGCACTTAATGAGGCTGCTAGTACCATGGAATTCTTTTTAAGTTTTTTGTGATCATAAAGCCCAGACTCCCACAAGCAGGGAAAATTTATCACCCTACTCTAGCTCCCTGTAAAATTCTTTCTAAAATATTAACACCATGGTGAAATCATTAGATGCCATGGTAGCCCATCTTTGTGGATTTGTCAAGCCCTGTGCTAGTCTCATATATAGAAGTAAACTATCTGATTAGTAATGAAAAGATTTTTATTTTTTGTTCCTTATGTTACTCATGAAGACTCATAACCTGAGTTAACCTGAAAATAAATTAGAACCCATGAAAACCAACAAGTGTTTAAGATATGTATACATATATATGCACATATACAATTATTTCAGAAAAGGCTTGGGCCATGTCTTACTAGAATAGTGAATGGAGAACTGAGGCAAATATAAATTACAAAAAATTTCCACTTTGCTAATGGAGACCTGGGCATAGTACCAAATGTTAAGCTATTTCATTTGGTTATTAAAAGTATCAGGCAGTAGTTTGTCTTTGAATTTGAAATGTATGAATATTTAGAATGATAAAGTACTTTCAAAAGATTTTCTTGGTAAATGTATTTCTGTTTATTATGTACCTTTTTGAAACCCATACTTAAATGTGTGGGTTTTTTTGTGGTCATCTTGTTTGTCATTTCTTATAGTAGAATAGTATTCCATCATCACCATATACTATAATTTGTTCAGCTCTTTCCCAATTGATGGATATCTTTTCAGTTTCCAGTTCTCTGCCATGAAAAGAACTGCCATAAATATTTTTGTACAAATAGGCCCTTTCCCTCCCAATCGATCTCTTAGAGATACAGACCTAGTAGTGGTATTTCTGGTTCAAAGGGTATATACAGTTTTAGGGCCCTGTAGACATGATTCCAAATTGCTCTCCAGAATGATTGTCTGTTTGCAGCTCTGTCAACAGTGTATTAGCATCTTGGCTTTTCCACATCCTCACCAACATTTATCACTTTCCTGGCTTCATTTAGTCTTGAGACTTTCCTAAGGACTCTTTCATGAGATTTAGATTATGGATTTAATTGAGTGGAGAACATATAAGGAGGTGAGGCTAGGCCAGGAGCCTATTTTAGTAGAAGAACTGAGATGAGTTGTTTTCTATAGCACGATGGAGAGGTGTCCATGCTGTAGAACCCAACAGAGTGCTCTGGCCATACTAGTTAGAATCCACTATGCTAAGTCCACTTGTCTTTAAGGAAATTTTAATTTTAATTTAATGCCTACTTATATTTAGCCATCCATTTCCACTTCTTAAAAACATGCAAGAATGCCCTTAAGGAGTTGGGGGGTCTGTATTAAGGAATTAGAAGAAACAGAGCACTTGTTAAGCATTTTTTATGTATTAGGAACTTTGCTAAATGCTCAGGATACAAATAAAGATAAGTTAGGTTGGGAATACAAATACAAGTAATAAAGACTGCCTTGACCCTCAAGAAATTTTATTTTAATGGGAAAAGTGTCACACATAAAGAACATCTGAAAGAAGAGACATACTTGTGAGGAGAAGCAGAATATGGAGATATAAATAAGGTGAACTTTTATTCACTTAATAGAATCTAGAGTGGTTTCAGGAGTGGATTTCAAGGTTTCCTTGGAGAGGAGTTGGGGGATTAAGGTGAGAGTAGAGAAAACATGATGTGGATCTGATTGGGAAGTGGTCTTTAAGGTCTTTTCTTCTTGTTACATTCCAAGATTTTAAAAATCCATTTGAGTGTTGTTCCATGGTTTATCTTTAATATTGGGCTGTGGTAGTACTTACAGTGCCCATTTGGATGTGAGTGTTAATAAAGGAAGGCACTAGGTTTGTGTTGAGTTTCCCAAGAATTTGTTTACTAGCAGTATCAACAAGCTCTGTGAGCAGTGTTTCTATACTTTGGAAGGGAAAGTGTCCTGTGAAGCCAACTGTTATCTTATGTACTGGGATCATTACGAGGGCTAGAATTACCTGTGTTGTCAAGAGTGAAGATTTGGTAAGATGTAGTGCTATAAAAAGCAGCTTTGCTGGAATGCTGAAAGGTTGTGGAGATGATTTGCATAAGAATTGATTAAAACCTTCATTTCTTGTGAAAAATGGTCTTTTTTCATATTTGATAACACAGTGTAGGGTTCCCAACAATTTTGTTCTGCAGACCCCTTTCCAGCAACAAAAAATGTGCTGTGAACCTTTCAGGGAATTTAATAGACTACTTATAATAATATTCTTTTGAATTTATTATTAAGGGCTTACAATAACCACAGCAATAACTTTTGACTAAGAGGGCTTCGAATTACAACTTATATAATGATCAAATATAGAATTTTGAGTAAATATGACTATAATTACAAGTACTATAATTATAAAACAAATATTCCAGGTGGGACATTCTATGTGAATTAAAGCAAGACCTTATATTCTTGCTATTATTGATAAGATTTCATATTAAATTTCTTTATTTTGTTAAATATAAATAATATTTTAAGTGAAATTTTACAACTTGGAAAATGTTTAACATAATATAATAATCATACATAAACAGAGTTTAAATGTTGGAGATTTTTTTATTTGAACAGAAATTTTCAATATTTGTTTCATCGATCACAACTTAAATTTTGTTTCACATCAAGTTTATTTTTGTATTTTGACTTAAAAAGAATAAGGTGAAAATGTTTGCTCATGCAAATATGTGGTAGAGATTGGTTGGAGAATTTTATAAACTTTCTTGCTGAGAGATGAAATTTTTTTTTGTTTTTACTAAACAATTAAGACTCTTGAAATAGTTTGTAATGCAAACACCCAATGATCATGGTTTTCAAGCTACATTTGTACTGAAAGATCATAATAACATCTTGATTGTGATTATACAACTAATGAGGTATAATAAGTAACAGGAGAATAAGGAAGTTAATCTGGTTTGGTATATGGAATGAAAATGAGGATATAAGCATGTATTTGATTATCCACTAAGAATCAGTTTTTGTTCAAATGTAACTCTTGTGGCTATTTGGAAACAATTTGGTGATACATTTGAGAAACTGTAAAAACCTGTTGCACTTAATCAGAAGTTGTCAGAATTTGAGGTAATTGTTACATGAAAACCAAAATTCCTGTGTACATAATCATGATCATATTGAATCTCTGCAGAAAGAAACTCATAATGCTTCAAACATACACATGCTTGTCATGGAAGGAAAATGTATTTGTAACATAATTGGGTTACCATATGCTGCTTAAAGCACTATTAAAGAATTTTTAGCATCCACCTTTTGGACTATCATGGGGAATTCTACTAAGTAAACTCAAATTCTGGTCTCAGCTTTATTAATTTCGAAATGTATGATCTTGTTTAAGCAAGTCATTTAACCTCTCATTCTATGTCCTCATCTGAAAATGAGGAGACTGGATTAGATGATCTCTAAGGTCCTTTCCAGCTTCGAATCTGTTATTCTTTGACCAAGTACTTGTTTTCATCTGGATCTATTTTCTGCTCTAAATTTTTTTATTATTTGGAAATTGACAAATACAGGAAACATGAACATTTAAATTAAGAACAGAAGGAAAAGGATTACATATGACACACTGAATTTGTGTTATATATAGCTTGTTAGTTTTTTAAGTGTTCATATATATTTTGAGGTGTATATATTAATGCAACATGGTAGTTCCAACTCTACCTTGCTTGTCTCTGTTCCCTTTTGAACTTCTTTTTACTCTCTTCTTTTTTTTGGATATTATTATCACTGCTCCCTCAGTACTTCTCCCTACACACACACACACACACACACTGTTCATTGATTTCCTTCTAACTACATATATTTTGTTTGAATTAAAACTTTTCAATTTGCTATTAACAAAACTGTGTCCATTTTATTGATCTTCTCTATTCCTTGTTTGTTTGAGAACTCTTTGCTTATCTATAATTATCTCCTTTCATGCTACTTTAATTTGTATGTAACTTTTTATATCTAGGCCTTGTGTTCAGTTGGAGAACATTGTGGTATTTGCTATGAAATGCTAGTGTAAACCTAATTTCTGCTAGTCTACTTTCCAATATTCCCAACAGTTTTTGTCAAAATGTGAGTCTAATTATCCCAGTAGTTGGAATACTCAATGGTTTTCTGGGAGTCTGATGATACTTAAATTGTCTCTTCTTAAATTAATTTCCCAAGTTATTTTTGATAATAGATGCCTTGAATTTTCTTCTATTTAAAAATATTTTTGTATTGCATTAATATTTCTTATGCTAGTAATTTCATGAAATTATTGACTTCTGATTACTTTTTTTTTTGCAGAGTTACTACTGGAGTGAGGTTTTCATATTTTAAATGATTTTTTAAAAGTTGGTATTATAGTGTCATGACTGAAAGGGGTTACAGGTGATACTTTAGGTGATGTTTAGTAATTTAGCAGCTGCATAGATAATTTCCTTTTTCTGGAAGCCTTCTGAAAAGTAGATTATCAATGAATTAACTAGATCATACTGTATCAAATCAGAAGTAATGGGTGATGTGCCCCTGTAGCCACACAGGGAGCAACAGAGCCAAAATTTAAATATAATTCCTGACTCCAAATATATCTCCTTTCTTGCTATAACACTCTTCTTCCCCCTCTTCATAATAATAATAGTATTTACATAACACTCTAAATTTGCAAAGGATTTAAAAAATATTATCACCTTTTCTTCTCATAATAACTTTAGGAGGTTGCTGCTATTATTGTAGTCCCCATTTTACTGATGAGGAAACTGAGGCATACAGAAGATAAATGGTATAAAAATTAAAATTAATCTCAGATAATTTCAATATTATATTTTTAAAGATTTATTAATGATCATTAGGGAAAAAAAGGAATAAAAAGGTAACAAAATAAGAAACCAGGTGCCCATGGTTAATCTACCTGTTCAAAAACCCTGAGCTCCCTACCACAATCACAACCCAGGAAGCAAAGAGAGCAAGACCAGGAACCCTACCCCATATATCTCCCTGTCTCCATCACCATGTAATGACAGGATGTCAGTGGGCTCCTGGGAAATGCAGTTTTTAGAGTAACAGATTTCCAATTACACAATATTCATTTAGCTAGTAAAATATCCATGGCAGTATTTTAACTGGTTTGAGTCTCTATCTACTGTACCACCTAGCTAATCAATTGATCTTATATCTGGAACATCTTCAGTTAGGAAAATGGGTGAAAAATGACTGGAGTATATAATATTCTCAAGATAAGAGTCCTTGCTGGATATTTATGCCAGCATGACATATTTGTTAGTAAGGTGGAAGTTTATTTTTTAAATTGGATCCCAGATACTTTTCCTCCCTATCTGTCCACACCCCTCACAACTACTCACCGTTATTAGCGTCACTTAGCCAGGACAAGCACTGGCAATATTTTTGTGTCATGTGATAGATTAGAAATGAGTTGGCTTGAGGTGAGTCAATATGTTTCTGGTGTGTAGAAAGTAGCTTTTACTTTTTAGAATTCTTTATCCTCCTAGATCCTCAGAGTTGTAAGGAACTTGGGAAATCATCTAGTTTGACATGACATTCATTGTTGATTCATATTGAGCTGGCAGTTTACTAGAAACCCTCAGGTTCCATTATATTTGAATTAGTCTGAAGACCAGAGAAAACCATATACTGAGGATATAACCTGTATAAGGAAAAAATCTGAGGAAAAAGGGTACTTGCTGCAAACTGGGGGAAAACAATTCCATCTGTGTGGGTTGTAAAAGAGCTTTTTATTTTCTGTTTTTGTGTTTCCTCTTCAAATAAAGTAGAGAGATTTGACACCTGCCCTGTAATGAGCAAAACCTCAATATTAGGGCATCTTGACTGAGTCCTAGTCTTGGGAGGGTCCCTGAGGCCAACTTGAAAATAATCTTCCAGATAGATTGTTTCTTTCAGTTCCTCAGGAAATAATACAAGGAAAAAACAATCTTGGGATCTGAGAAGCATTTAAAGAAATGAAACATGTGTTTGGAGCTGCCAGGCTTTGATTTCGCGTGGGAACAACAAACACCATTCCACAGCTATTGATCTCTCCACTGTGCCTAGATCTATAAAACTGAAGCATTTGCTGCCTGAGAAAAAACAGTAACATTTTTTGTTGCTGTCTTCCAAAAAAAAAGAAACTTACTAATCAATAGAAAGACTTTTCTACTTGACATAGGCCAAGTTTTACAGGTACCATTAGTTTTATTATTTGAGAACATTATTATTATTAAAAATCATCATCACTGGCAAAAAACCAAGAAAACTGCCCATTAAGTTATGAATGTTCAAAGCAGAAACATCTGTCTGAAGACACAATGGCTTGTTAGGGGACTCTAGCAGCTGGAGGCCCCTGTAGACAATTCATCTTAGCCCTAGAATGTTACAGATGTTTATAGCTCTTAGAATTAGATTAGGATATTCTGCTGGGGTTGGTGGGTAGGGTAGCTAAGCATTTTATAGGTGAGGCATACTTCTTGATTAAAATAAGAATTTTTGAGTTTGAAAACAGGATTTTGCTTTCCTAATGTCGCTTACTAGCTATATGACTGTAAATAAGGCATAGCATCTCTGAGTCTTAATTTCATCACCTACAATATAGTGATGGTCAGGTTTTTCATATCAACTTCACTTTTTTTTTTTATAAAAAGTATTTTGTAAGCCATAGAGCAATTGCTATTAAAATGTGGTATATTAAAGAGAACGATTTTGTTTAATAGTTGAATAGGACGTAGGCATTCAGCAGACTTCATGAGGAAATCTCAGAAGCAGAAGTGATGGATACAGATGTTGTTTTGAATTGTTAGTGACCACTTTGGTTCATTTACTTTATGTTTGGATTATTCAGTATTTTTCCAGCCCATAATAGTAGGTCTTTTCAGCCAAATGATAAGGTTGAACAGGGTGGAAATTATAGGGTGGAGATCATCTTGATGTTTAGGTAGAAACCCTCCATTGTGTGTAGGCTTCAAGGATGTGTGTGTGTGTTAGGTTTTGAAAGAGTCCAAACCAGATTTCTTTCCATACGTACAGTTGTGAACTGGTTGCCATTGCTGATCATACCAGCAACACAACCCTGGTCAGCCCTTAAAGATATTCCCAGAAGACCTGGAAAGGGTAACATGGAAAATGAGTGGATATATCCTCTGGAAACCCTAGTATATTTAGTTCTTATCAGAGCTGTAGAGAGACAGCTGTCAGTGCCCCACTCTGATAATTACTGCCTCAGAAAGGATCTGATTTCAGTTCCCACAAAATGAGCCTAAGCTCTGAATTGGAGGATGAAGCTTGATGAAAATATTTGCTAGCAGTTCCCCTTTCATCTGAAGTCAAGAGATGGTGGAATATTCAAAAGCTAACTTTGATTGTAAGTATTTTTTTTTTTGCCCCAAAGGTCTATAGAACCGGAAATAGTAGAGAGCTGAATTGTCTGTTTTCATGATGGCTAAGTTACCAGACTCTTAACTTGCAGGTAGGCACATGTCATCATTATCCTGGGGATAGTCTAGGGCAGGCTGACCTGGGTCATTTAAAAATGTCAAAACCTTTCATTTTGGTTCATGTTTGTTTGACTAAGTTTACAGTAAAATAGAAGAAAGAGTTAACATTTCAGAAAAAAAAAGTGAGAAGACAGTGGGGAAATGGAGAATTACTTATGGAATTCCCTTTTTTTTAAACCTCTGAAACTGTAAATGTCTAATGTATACAGACTTAAAAAAAACCCTCATATATATTAAATACTTCAGGAAGGATAGGGGACATTGAAATAGTTTTTACATTTGGCAGCAGAGAACCTGAGTTAAAATCCTTTTTTTGACAGACACTAGCCTGATGAAAAGTCGCTCGACCTTTCTCAAATGAAGTTTCCTCATTGGTAAAATCAGTATAATACTAGAATCTACCTCAAAGTTATTGTGAGGATCAAATGAAATAACTTATATAAAATGCTTTGTAAACCTTAAAGTGCTATATAAATGTCAGCTAGTAGTGGTAGTGATAATGATAATAAATTTAACATGGCAGTACCTATTATACCTTGACTTTGTCCCTTTCTGAACTTCCTTCTGTTCTATTTTGTATATTTAAAAATTGTTCATTAGTGCTTTTTTCTTTCTTTTCTTTAATTTCTTTTGTATCATAACTCCCTGCTCCACTCTCATTTCAAATTCTTTATCTCCAGCATAATAGCTCTCTTTTGTAACAAATCTGCATAGTCAAGTAAAAGAAATTTATGTTGTAACTGGTCATGCCTAAAAATGCATGTTTCATTCTATATCTACAGTCCATTAGATCCTTTATAATTAGTCTTCTGAAGTGTGATTGGTCATTAAATCGATCAGAATTCTTGAATCTTTTGAAGTTGTTTTCCTTTTCAATGTTTTAGTTGATAAATTTCATACATATGCTCCCAGGTTTCTCTGACTCTGTATCTTTTGCCATTCCTTATGACACTTATCATTCCATAATTATATAATATTCCATCATATTCATATTTTGTAATTTGTTCAATCTTTCTCCAGTTAGTGGACGTTCCCATTGTTTACAAATCTTTACTAAACAAGTAGAGATGATATAAATCTATTTGTACATAACTTTTATATTTTATATCTTTGTGGTTATATGCCTAGTAGTAACATGGCTAAACAAAAGGGTACATACAAGTTAGTGATGTTTTGATTAGATTTCCATATTTCTTTCTAGAAAAACTGCATAATTTATGACTCCACTAACAAAGTATTAGTACACCTTTCCTCCAATTCCCTTCCACTGATGATCCCTTTTTTTTTGTTATCATTGTCCATTTGATTTGTATGATAGAGTATTTTATGGCTATTTTAGTTTAAATTTCTCTACTTATTAATGATTTTGAGCATTAAAAGATATGGTTGTTAAGTTACAATACTTAAGAACTGTCTATTCATATCTTTTGGCCATTTATGTATTACAGAATGTCTTTTGTTCTCAAATATATATTAATACCAGGTGTATGTGTATATGTATATAAAATCAGTACTTTATAAAATAAATCTTTTATTTTTCCCTGGATGTCCTTCATACCTGAAACTTTATGCCTTTTCTTCTTTACCTCCTAGATTCCCTGACTTCCTTCTTTTTACAGTTAAAATCTGACCTCCTACAAGAAATCTTTCCCAACGTCTCTTAATTTTAATGCCTTCCTTTTGTTGATTTTTTCCTTTTTTTACTGTTATATATCTTATTTGTACACAATTATTTGAATATGATGTTTCTCTTATTAGACTGTAGGCTGTGTGAAAGCAGTGACTTGTCTTTTTCCTTAAACTCAGTTCTTGGCATAGTGCCTAACACAAAACAGTCTCTTGACACACGTTTAATTGATTGAAATTTGCTGTAAAGATTTTTCTTAGTTCAGTGTTTTTCCTCTAATTCTTAGCTGCATTGATATTTATTTGAGGTGTTTTTTTAAAGCCCTTACTTCTCTGTCTTAAAACAGATACAAGTATTGGTTCCAAGGCATAACAGCAGTAAGAGCTAGGCAACTGAGGTAAAGTAACTTGCCCAGGGTCACACAGCTAGGAAGTGTCTGAGGCCAAATTTGAACCCAAGTTGTCCTGATTCCAGGCCTGGCATTCTATCCACTAAACCACCTAGCTAGCTGCTCCTATTCATGTTATTTTTACAAAACCTTTTATATTTTATGTAATTTTGTCCATTTTATCTTTTATTATCTCTGTCTCTTGTTTGATTGAGAATTCTTCCTCCCACTCGTAGTTGTAGAAGGTATCTTTCCTTCTTTTATAATTTGTTGATGATATGTCCTATTCTTTAGGTCATATGCCCATTGGGAGCTTACTGTAGCATCATGTCTTAAATTGGCCTTACCTTCCTTTATGGCAGCATCTCATTCATCTTTTTCCTTATTTCTCTTGCTACTGTTTGCTAGTTTCTGGTTTCTCTAGTAGTTTTGTTGTTGTTTTACCATATAGTGAGGTCTTACCCAAGTTGGTGTCCTTGAGATTCTCTGTCACCATGTCTTTGATCTATTGCTTCTAGATCTTGACCACCCAATCTCATCCACTGTGAAACTCTATTTCTTATACATACTCCAGACAGCTTCATGTAATGATTCACCTGTCTTCAGGGGATTGAATTTGGTCAAGAAATAAGGTGTTCATTTATTTCTTTGCTTAATTCTACTTCAAATAGGGCACAATAAGTTATTAGGATGAAAGAGGGTTGCTACATCTCCGTGTCAATAACCACCATAGTCTCAGGAAAGAACAGAAAGTGCCCCTATGCCTCTGAACTCATGGGGATTCCATACTTTGGAGGCAGGAGTCATTATATCTCCTACTGAAATGACTGAGAGTCCTTTAATGATTTACACTCTAGGGCTTCTAGCCCCAGGTGTAAGGATTCCCTCACACTTCCTATTACTGCTTTAGGACTCAGTACCTGCATGCCTGGTGGGGCTCCCTATTGGTATGGGTCACTTTATGGTGTATGACCACATTATGCTGTGCATATTCATGTGGCTATAGATATTGTGGCATTTGCCTCTTGACTCTGTCAGTGCAATGGAATAATTTCCCCCTAGTTTAAATTTTAGCGTGATTTTCTTCTATCTCTCCTTCCTGCCCTCATGCATTTGGTTGAATTATATTCATCTTCCAGAATAATCCCAAATCAAGAGGATCTGAGTTCAAAATCTCTCTATCCTTTATTAATTTATTATTTATATGATCCCAGGAAACTTAACCTCTGTATGCCTTAGTTTCCTTATCTGTAAAATGGGGATAGCAGTAGCACCTGCCTCTCAGGGTATTGTGTGGATACAAATGAGATAATATTTGTAAAGCTCTTGTAAATCTTAAAGTACTATATAAATGTCAGCTATTGTTACGAATCCTAACAAGAAGAAAGCGTGTCCTTTTTTTTCAGTTCCCTAGAGAAATGAAACAAAAAAATCAAACCTGAAGTAAATACTTTGGGGTGGGGGTTAAATTTCAGAATAACTTCGAATGTGAATATCTGTTAAATGCATTTGATCTGAAGTTGGAAGAGACCTCCAAATTCAACCCTCTCATTTTAGAGGTAGAGAAACCAGGGCCCAAGAGGTCAAGTGACCTGCCTGGGGTTACACAGTCATAGCGAGAGTCAGTATTTTAGCTTAAGTTCTCAGACTCTAAATTTAGAACTTTTCTCATTGCTTCATGCTGCTTCCCAAGCAAGTAGTCTGTCTGTGATTTTGTAGGTCCTTCATTCACTCTTTGCTTTAGTAATAATGGTCTTTGAGAGATGCTGTCATTGACAAGTTAATCATTCCATGACCCACCCTGATGAAGTCTCTGAACTTAGATAGGGATTGTCCTCCGATGTATGTGGAACCTAATACCAGACCCATACAACCTCAGGTGCACCTCCTTCCTATAATATTCATAACCAATGTCCCCAATTTTAAAAAGTTTGGCAAATGGTAAAATTGTCTTAAGATTTTTACAGTGAACATGCTATTTGTGTTTTAGAGAAACAAACACAGAGGCATTGAAAGTCATTCACACTCCTTTGTGTCGATATTCCTAAGTCCTTTAAAAGGTTGAGGAAATTTCCAGGGTCTTTATTGATTTAGAGTAGGGATAAAGAAGGGCTTGCTGTAACAAAAGTAGCATCAAAAATCTGTCTAAAGGATGAAATTTGAGGGGAAATAGTTAATATCCATTATTTTTTTTTGGCTAGATAATTGACTTCAAAGCCAGGACTATTTGTGTTCATATCCTTCCTCTGGTCAGTACTGGCTGTGTGATCCTTGGATAAATCATGTAACCTCTTAGTGCTTTAATAAATCTAAGACTCTTGAATTTCAGAGAAGGTGCTCGCCTCTATTGGTGGAGGGAGATCTCTATACTAGTGGATTCACAGGCATATCCAGTCAATCAACAATCATTTATTAAGGGTTACAGTGTGCCAGACACTCTGCTAAGTGCTTGGTACTTACTAGTACAAAGAGTGGAATTGGTCCTGCCAACAAGGATGGAGTAACTATTTCTAAGCATTTTAGTTTTGAAACTCTGAGAATATTTTTCAAAATTTTCTTCCATTTTTAACATTTATGGCCAAAGCTACAAATTGTGGTTACCAGTGTGTGTGTGTGTGTGTGTGTGTGTGTGTGTGTGTGTGTGTGTATGCGCGGTATTTATCAGGATTAAGACATGGGTCACTTGAGTCAGAAGGGTGTTTTGGCAGTACCTAAGAAAGCCACAATCTTTTGCAACTATTGTCATAAAACAAGGATTGGCGTCCTGACCAATAGGAGCATGGAGACCAAATTATAGGGATGGTAATGGGAGTAGTGTCCTAAGCCACACACACACATGGCTTTGTGGGAGACATGTCTTGTTAGCTGTGGAAGGAAGTGCCAAATCACCAGAGCTAGACAACAGAGAACATTTATTGTAGCTTCTAGGACACAGTTTGGCTTATGCTTTTTGACTAAGGAATAATAGAGAACCAACATTAAAAAAAAGTAATATTAAAAAAACAACTAAGAATCCTGGAATAATTCAGGAATAAAATATTGCTTAGCAATCACACAGCCATATTTTAAGTAGCAATAATAGTTTGGAGGAAAGCTTCAGGACTCTGGACAACCTCATTTGACTTTAAAAGAGACATTCATCTACTTAAGATGGATTTTCAATTTTACAATTGAAGGAGATCTTAGAGATCCTAGGTCAACCCACTAATTTTATAGAATCACAGAATGGTGAAGGGACTTACTTAAAATAATATAATTAGTGTATGGCAGACTTGAGATGAAGACTTAAGTCTCTTGACTTAAAATCTAATATAATTTCTGTTACACCACAATACATCTCTAAGCAAGCTTGATAAGAATTTTATTTCTAGAATTCCTTAAAAAAGACTGGACCCATTAAAACATTTGTACATGTCAAATTTTCTTTCTGTGCCATCTATGAAGTTAAAAAGTGATAAAATAAGTACAAACTTCAAAGAAGCCATTTGGCTACTCATTGAAAAATAATTTCAAATTGGATGACACTTTATATACCATCTTGTTCAGTCATGTAATTTTGCTCTCTGACTCCTCAATTTGACTTTACCGAAACTGTCTTGTTGCTTAAAATTCTTGAATTTGAATTCCTGTTAACTTGTACTTCCTTCTATTCTTTTAAAGGACCATCCTGGTCCCTTTTGCTCTTCTTGATTTAAGATCTGGTAAGAACCTTAGGTGTGGTACCTTTATTCCAGCCTCTAAATTTCATAGGTGAAAAAATGGAATCTCAGAATACTAAAGTGATTTACATATTTATGTTTTTAAAAATATGTTATTAATATATTTTGTTTTTACATTACCTAAATTTACCTCTATTTCTCTCCCTTTTCCAGAGAGCCATCTCATATAACAAGTATTTTTTTTATAAAAAATAAGAGAAGAAAGTCACTTAAATTGATCAATAGATCTTAAAAATCTGAAAATATACATAATGTTCCACAGGCATTGGCCTTCCTGCCCTTCAAAAGAGTGGAGAGAGATGTTTTCAGATATCATTTCTTTAGGCCATACTTGTTCATTTTCATTTTGCAGCATTTTTCTTTGTTCTTTCTATTTACATTATGGTATATTGTGTTTGTGTATATTGTTTTCATGGATTTGCTTAGTTTACTTTGCATTAGTTCATGGAAGACTTCCTATACTTTTTTATTCACCATTTTTGTTTCTGTAAAAAAATAATATTGTAGTGCATTTACATTCCACAGTTTGCTTAACCATTCCCTAATTGATGGGCATCTATTTTGTTTCCAATTCTTTCATATCACAAAAATATTGTTACAAATAATTCTGGTATAATCACACATTTTTTGGTTAATAATCTTGTATATGTTATATATACATACACACATGTTGTAAGAAGCAGAACTAGGACTCAAATCTAGATCCTTTGATCACAAACACAGTTTTTCCATTGAACATTTTTCCATGTTATCTCTCAAAAATACATCTCATAAACCAGGGCATTATATTGATTTTTCTCCCTAATTTCTTTTAGAGGAAGCTATAAACTTTAAGAAACGATAAAACTTTACTATTAAACTTCATTCTTTAGCTATATGACCTTGGGCAAATCATTTAATTCGAATTGCTTAGCTCCTACCACTCTTTTGCCTTGGAATTCATACATAGTATTAATTCTAAAATGGAAAGTTTTTTTTTAAAAACAAAAAACAAACAAACAAAAAAACTTTGTTCTTTTGTTCCAGGGGAGACTCCAGTTCTTCAAGACTAGACAATTAAGCACACATATATATTTCTTTTTAAAAATTTCATGAATCATAACAACCTCCTGGTCAGTCAGTCTGTAAATAAACCATGTACCTGGCACATGGACAAAGGTGTAAAGTGAAAGACTAGATTCTCTGCTTTTTTGTGCTTTGTCACAGAGTGGAAATGAGCTATTACATTATAAAATGTAAATGTTGTGATTTTTGGATTTCTTTTCAAAATGGCCTTAACAGAAATATATTATAGTGGAAAGGGAAAGTCCAGGGATTTAAGTTCTTTGTGAACTTAAATCACTTTTGGCCTTATGTTGCCTCATCTATAAAATGAGAGTGTTGGGTTAGATTATCTCTAAGGTCTCTTTAAACTCTAAAATTTGATGACCTCTCTGAGATTGGAGAAAAGAGGAAGAATAATCATATAATCACACTTAAGGAAGCCTTTCAAAGCCAACAGGGGCCCTGGGATTCCTCTGTTTTCTTGCAAGTTAAATGTAGCCAAGAGTATTATATTGTTTCTAGAAAACAAAAACAATCATATAATAATAATGGTAATAGCTAGCATTTATATAGCGCCTAATATGTGCCAGGTACTATAAGTGCTTTACAAATATATTTTTCTCATTTCATCTTCACAACAACCTTGGGGGAAAAAAACTCTATTTTGTAGTTGAAGAAACTGAGACAGACAGGTTGAAAGTCTTGCTCAGGGGCTCAGAGCTGAACTCTTAGACTCCTGCCTCCTTGGAGCTTACAGTCTAGGAGGGAAGATAAGAGCTCCATGTTGGTGGTACAACTGAAGTCTACTTGAATACAAATTAGAGAGCTATCATTAGTGGCTGGACTCACAAGGGAATGAATATAGTATGGAGCTGGTGGTATTTGGTCCAGACTTTGAAGGGTGAGTAGCATTTAGATAAGGATGGGAGCACAGCATTTTGAGGCAAACAGAACAGCATTTGCAAAAGCAGAGGACTGGAAATAAAAATGCATTTGGGGAGCTTTGGAAATAGTGGATGATCAAAACCAGAAAAAAAGTATCAGGCTAAAATGAGGTTTTTGAAAACCAAAATACTAATTACCTTTTTTTTTCTCCCAATATTCTCATAGTCTCCTTTTCTATCTCTATATTTGTCTGTCTTTCTCTTTTTACCCCACCCCCAGTCCAGCTTTACCCACTTATCCCTATTGTTCTTGCATTGAGAGCTACCAGAGGAGATTAGGAAAATCAAGGAGGAATAAGGGAATAATCCTCAATTACTCTCTCATCCAGAATAGAAATTACATCTCTTGTTTTTCAGATTTAGGATTGATACTGTATCCTTTTATATATTATAGTTATTATGTTAATAATATTATTATACATAAATATATTAGGATAATAAGTATTCCATGATAGTGGTGATCATAGAAAGAATTTTTATTTATTAATCCTCTAATTAGCAATGAAGCATAAAACAGATGTATGCTTATCAGCAGTGTTTGCTATAGACATGAAGAATAGCTTATGAAGAATACAAATGGGGGGGGGCATCTGGGTGGCTCAGTGGATTGAGAGCCAGGCCTAGAGATGGGAGGTCCTAGGTTCAAATCTGGCTTCAGCCACTTCCCAGCTGTGTCACCCTGGGCCAATACACAGTATTGACTCCAAGAGGGAAGGAAAGAGTTTATTTTAAAAAAAAAGAATACAAATGGAAGACAGATTCCATGTAGATAGTGAGGTCCTTCATGTGCTGTTTGTGGGTGATACTGTATTATTGCATCAAGCTCCAGAATAATGTAATTGTTTCTCAATGAAATCTACATCTGCATCAAAGAAATCCATTTGATAATCCTCACAAGAAAAAAACAAATAGACAAGAATGACTATTATATCTTATCTGCAGACAGATATGCAGTTAAATGGTTAGCCCATTCTGTTATTCCTTCAGTGTGTAAATCTTAAGACAATCACTACAAATGGATAATTAACTGACCCAGAATTAAATAGAAGGCAGAAAATGGATTGGATTGCATTTCAACATTTGAGCAGTGCTTTCAACAAGTACTTGTTCTGTGACACAAAAGCCAAGTTTTCAAGTCCCAGCATTTCTCTGGTGTTGCTCTTTTGCTGTGGTTTATGGAATGCTACAATCTCCACAGTAGTGATAATCTGAGGGACAATCGAGAAATGTATAGTGGCCATAACTAAATTGGACCATGTTACTAATGATTTGAATACAGGAATTATCACCAAAGACATCTTTCAGGAAAGATGGGGATAAGCACAGGACCTATCTCAGATTTCGATAGTGTAAGAAACTCTTGACCAAAGGAAGATGTTACCTTCTCTGCAGTTCATAGTTCTATAAATCCTAGAGCTGTGGTGTCAAACTGAGATGGAAATAGATCCCTAGGTATTGCAAATTGACTTGGAAAATCACAAATTAACACCATCTATATTGTATTGTATTTTTATTTATTTTTGTTACACATTAGCCAACTACATTTTGTTGTGGCACCCATATAGCTAACATATCTCCCTTAGATCACCAAGAAGTTTAATGATTTACTCATGGACATGTAGCCAATAAGTGTTAAAGGTGAGAACTGAATCTGGTTTTGAAACCAATTCTCTATACACTATGTCACACTTTCTGAATTCTCCAAGAAAGGTAGGGGTTCAAAAAAGAGATAATATAACAAGAATAAGACCTAAGAGATGGAAAACTCAAATGCTTTACTCACTGTATGTTAAAAGAGCAAGAAGGGGAGTAGATCTCAGAAGGTTGGAGAAGAGTTTCACAGAAAGGACGCAAGTGAGTTTCCATCTGTGCCACTGGAAAGACTAGTCCCATTGAGGAAAGCCAATATCTTATGAAAAATTCAAGAATATTATGCATTTATTAAGTATTTGTGTTATTTATATATGCTATCATGTATACTACATATTACAAAATTGTGCATGTATCCACACAGGCATTAGAATAGAAGTTCCATCAGGTCACAGACTTGACTTCATTATAATTATAGCTGTCTCAGTAACTAGAATAGTCCTTAGGACACAATAGGTGCTTAAAAATGGTCTTGAAATGACCTCACATTTATAGCTTGAAGAACAATTCATTCATTATAGTATTAGATAACAAAAGATATAGTGATTTAATGAACCTACCAGTGAATGTGTATTAAGCACAAATGCCAGGCACTGTGCTAGTTGCTCTGAGAGAGACAATAGATGAAAAAATAAACAAACAAACAAACAAAAAACTTGCTCTCGAGAAGTTTATAGTCTATCTATGAGGAAAATGTGCCATTGGAATATATATTATATTACATATGATATATTATCATTATTAAAAACCCTTACCATACATCTTGGAATCAGTACTATGTATTGGTTTTAAGGCAGAAGAGCTGTAAGGACCAGGCAATGGGGATGAAGTGACTTGGGTCATACAGCTGGGAAGTGCCTGAGGTCAAATTTGAACCCAGGACCTCCCATAATCTAGACCTGGCTCTCAATCCACTGAGCCACCCAGCTGCCCCCTACATATGACATATTATATTATGTATAATAGAGAATAACTATTAGATCATTGGGGGGGGAGGGAGAACCATTAACACAAGAGCATCAAGAAAAGCCTCTTTGTATTACAGGAAGTGATTATGGTGCTTGGGTGCTTAAAAGCTATGGGGCTTTTAAGGAAACCAGGGTCTCCAAAAGGCAGAAGTCAGGAGAAAATATATTCTAGTATGGGGCAAAGGCATAGAGGCAATGAGTCTTCCATATATGGAAAAGAATAGGAAATAACGTACACACCCTTCATTCCAGAAGAAAAGAGAAAGAGAAGTAACTACACATTGAATGGTTTGCTTGTAGGGTACTGAACTACCTCAATAACAATCTGTAAAAAAGGTTTCTTCTCACAGGTGGAATAAAGGTATTGGAGCTCGATCTGGAAAGGAGCTCACAGGCCATCTACTCCAGTTTCATACTTTTGCAGTTGCGGATCCTGATTCCCTCAAGGGAAGCTGTATTTGCCTAAGAACAGGAGTGTCAAGGGTGGAACTTGAACCTGTGATCCGTGAGCCAGTTCTCTTTCCAATACATTATATTGCCTCTCTCTCTCTCTCTCTCTCTCAACATAATAGAATTTATAAATGTGCTATTTATGTGTATACACATACACATGTATTCATGAATTTT
The DNA here is from genome assembly GCF_027887165.1 of Monodelphis domestica. Taxonomy (NCBI): domain Eukaryota; kingdom Metazoa; phylum Chordata; class Mammalia; order Didelphimorphia; family Didelphidae; genus Monodelphis; species Monodelphis domestica. The sequence continues at coordinate 247,011,445 of NC_077233.1, forward strand.
ATGGTGGTCAATGCTATGTGTATTCTCAAGTTTTGCATAATTTTGCTGTTCCTCCCTTATGGTTCTTCCAATTACTGTCTGAATTCCTCTATGTCAGTGGTGAGCCATTACATTCATACATTACCATTTTTCAATTGATGAGTATCCATCAATAATTATTTCTTCTTCCTTTTTTCTTCCTTTTTCTTTCTTCCTCCTCCTTTTTCTTTTCCTTTCCCTTCTCTTCCTCTTCTCTCTTCTCCAGTCCTCTATCCTCTCCTATCCTCTCCTGTCCTGTCCTCTCTTCTCCTCTTCTCTTCACTATCTTCTTTTCTTTCAGTTCTGCCATTTGGTATACAGGGGGTCTTTTCTCTCTAAATTTAAACTTTTTATGGTATATGGCCAGTAGTGGATAGTGAATGACTATTTTAATGAATTTTCCAACATAATTCCACATAGTTTCCCAGAATGGCTGGACCAATTTACTGTTCCACAAAGCATGCACAGTTTTTAAGTTTCACATAAAAAATAGGGAATGAACAAGAATTCAACAAGAGTTTGTCATTGAAGGATTAGATAATCAAAATCAAAACTTGTTACAGAGTTCTTTGGTGTAGCAGCTATTCATAGTGATTTCATCTGTGTTTAGAAACAAAATGGATATTTAAAAGGCAGAAAATCACTTGTGCTTTTGAAGATTAAAACTAGGCAGCTACTTTTCAGGTCCTTCAATAGACTCAACTAAATAAATGGATATGATTGCTTGAAGTGAAGGTTGCTAATTAGTCTGACAAAATGAAACCAAAAAATCCTGTTGCCCAAGGATAGTGTTCTGCAATTTCTCTGTTGTCTTTTGAGTAAAGACATTGTTTAATCATCCAGAAAGCTCCTGTAGAGTATAGGTAAATCAGGACTGATGAAATTGCATCTCTCAGACAACATTCTTCTCAGCATCCTGTGGAGGACAGGTGATACTCTTTCTTTCATTTCTTACAAAGAGATCCAGACCTTAAAGGAGACAACTCATGGCAGTAGTTGCTAGAAACATTCTTCTGCTGTTTTTCCTCAATTTGAATTCTACCATGCAGAGACAATGGTAGAATCATTTTGAACTTAATAGAGTTGCACAGTAGATGAGTGCCTAGTGTAGATTTTCCTGCTGCTGTATTTTTTGGTAGATAAGTCATCTACAGGGTCAGTACTGCGTCGGAGAGGAACCAAAATCAAGTTACCCTGGATGGAGTAGAATACAAACTTCAAACCTGGGTTTCTTGAAGATCTGAGCATTTTGGAAACAGTTGGGACATTCCAGACCATTTCAGCCACAGAAAATCATGAGTTGCGTGAAGGATGCTGCGAGTTTACAAGTTAGGATACATCAACCAAAATGCTACACTGTCTTCCAGAAAGATAGGGGTTGTAGAAAAGGCCCCCTAAATAGCTGGGTTTTTTTTATCCCATATACAAAAATCGATTTATGGAAAGAGTTTTGTAATAGAAGTATCAGGTACTTTGATATGCCTATCAGCTATCTCACATGAGAACACTTGTAAAGTGTTTTTGCAATTCTTTTTTTTTTTTACAAATTATTCAAAATAATTTTTCAAATTCAAATAATGTTATAAATCTAAATAAAACAGGCATTTCCATATATAAAGAAAAAGATATTACACAAATGAAATCACAGATCTCCTATATGTTTGACTTTTTCTTCATATCTGCATAATAGATCCTGTCTACTAGTGTCTCACCTCCTCCTCACTTTCCCCACATCACATAGGACAGTGATGGTGAAACTTTTAGAGGCTGAGTGTCCAAAATGCATCCTCATGCTGAATGTGAGCCACCCCTTTTCCCTATCCAGGAGAGAGGGGAAGAGCTCCTTTTGGGCTGCTGGGCAGAGGGGTGGGTGATGGGAGAAATGTTCTCAGGCACACATGGAGAGAGGGGGAGGAGAACAGCCCCCTCCAGGACACGTGCCATAGTTCACCAACACAGACATAGGATATTGCCATAGAGGACAATATCTTTATATAAATTAAACCTCTCATGTTGTTTTCTTTCTTTTTACTTTCTGGAGTTTCCCAGTTTACTCTTCTAGTATTAGTTCTGTGTCCATGTATAATGCTATTCTGGTTCTACTAATTTCATTGTTCCTTATCTCATATTTTTTTCCAGGTTTTTTTCAAAATCAGTTTATTCATCCTTTCTTATGGTGCAGTAGTATTCATCACAATTATACAGTTCAGTTTGCTCAGACATTCCCCAATTGATGGGCATTCCCTGTTTCCAATTCTTTGCCACTACAAAGTGGGCTTTTATAAATATTCTGGAACATATGGATTTTTTCCCTATTTCTCTAATCTACTTGGGAACAGACCCAGTTTGTGTAATTTTGTGTAATTCCAAAATTCTCTCCAAAATGGTTGGATCAGTTCACAGTCCACCAACACTGCTTTAGTGTCTCTATTTTTCTACAACCCCTCCAACATTTGTCACTTTACCCTTTTATCATTTGAACCCATCTGGTGAGTGTGGGGTGATATCTCAGAGTTGTTTTATTTTGTATTTCCCTCATCAGTAGTGATTTCGAGGTACTTTTCCATATGCCTATATGTGGCTTTAATTTCTTCATCTGAAATTGGCTGTTCATATCCTTTCCCCATTTATCAGTTGAGTTTTTTATTATAAATTTGAGAAAATTCACTATATGTTTTTGTAAATCTTTAAAATAATATATAAATATTAGCCATAATTATAATACTTATTATTATTCCTTTGGTTTTGATCTTTTAATATCTTTGAGTTATGTTTATTTATAAAGTAGGACTGAGTCTATCTCTAATTTTTCTGTTTTCTATAAATGAAATAAGGAACTATTTTTTTCCTTTTAGTGAATAAGAGCCAAACTATATTTTTTCCCATACAAATAAGGTTTTCTGGGCATTTCCTCAGTATTCTCTCCACCAACCTCTACCAGAGTCACAAAGGTATAGATGACATAGTGGATATAAAGCATTAGACTTGGATTCAGGAAGACATGAGTCCAAATTCAGCCTTGGACACTTCCTTGTTGTGTGACCCCAGGCCCGTCACTTAATGTCTGCCTGTCTCAAATTTCTTTTCTATAAAATGAGGATTATGATAACATCTATCTATCAGGGTTGTTATAAGGATTAAGTGAGATCATATTTAAAAAATACTTTTTGTAAACCTTAAAATGTTACATAAATGCTAGCTATTGTTATATTTTGCAGGCATGAATTATTTTCCTACTTTTTTTTTGATATAGCATTGATTTTTGAACTACTGCAACACCATGCATCAATAGGAAAAAGAAAATAATTTTCTTTGCCAATGTTGCTTAGTTACCTCATCAACATTCCCTGGCAGCCTAGCAGAATTCTCTATGCATATTTTCATAGCACACATGTTTTATAGCTATAATTGATCTATTAAGCAGAAAATATGGAGAACACATGGAGCTTCTGTCAGTTTTAAACTGTTTATTTGAATTTTAGTTTTCACCTTCCAAGACAACTTCCTACTTAGCATTTTCTTCTATACTTTTATTTTTTAAAGTTTTGAACTACAAAATTCTCAACAAACATAAACTTTTCCTGTGCAAAGGACATAAGAAAAAGATTGTTCATGAAACTGGCCATTAAGAATAAGTTTTTCAAAATTTGTATAAATTTATTGTAGAAGTACCAATATGGAGTAGCTGCTTTTCTGAATCCTTTGTTTAATTTTAAAATGGTTTGTTCCTTCCTTCGTTCCTTCCTTCGTTCCTTCCTTCGTTCCTTCCTTCGTTCCTTCCTTCGTTCCTTCCTTCGTTCCTTCCTTCGTTCCTTCCTTCGTTCCTTCCTTCGTTCCTTCCTTCGTTCCTTCCTTCGTTCCTCCCTCCCTCCCTCAATTAATCATACTCAAATCCAAGCTCTCCCTTGTAACAAATAAATATAGTTGAACAAACAATACATGGTCATGTCTGAGAATAAAACCCTTATTCCTCAATTATAGTCTATCACCTCCAAAAGATGGTAGGAGTGCTTTGTTGTCAGTTTTTTGGAGTCATGGTTGGCCATTACATTGATCAGAGTTTTTAAATGTCAAATTCATTCTCCATTATATCCCCAAACTTCCTTAAAATATATAAACTCATCTGTTATAGATTCACTTGAAATCATCTTTGGGATAATTCTAATAGTAAAGAAAATGATAGGATTGATATGTACTTCATCCTTTTCCCATATGGTTTTGACTTCTTCCACTACGTCTCTGTTTTTAGAACTTTTCATTAGAGGTACTTTGGTAGACATGATAAGTACGATTACCATATGCTGAATCTGTGATTCCTTTAATGTAGATGATGCAGTGGAAAATCAGGAAGACTCTAATTCAAATCCAGCTTCAGTCACTTACAAACTATGACCATGGCAAATCATTTAACTCTGTCAGTCTGTTTCTTCATATATAAAGTGGGTATAATAATAGCATCTACCACTCAGAGTTATAAAGATCAACAAATAATATTTGTAAAGCATTTAGGACAGTTCCTGGCAATAGTAAGTGCTATATGTTATCCTCCTCCTCATGTATGAAACTCTTAATCAGGAAATTCCCTCTACCAAGGCAGATGAGTAAGTGTTCTGCAATTTATCATTTTAGAGATTTGCCTAGGGCTTAGAAAAATTAAATGACTTGGTTGTATGACACAGACGGTATGTGTCAGAGACAGAACTTCAATCCAATTCTTCCTACCTCAGACACTCTATCCCTAGGCACCCAGTCACAGTATTGCTTTCTAGAAAATATTTTAAAATTGCATAAATTTAAAATAGTGCCAATATTTTCCAAAAAAAGAATCCCAGGAGTATGAATATACCAGCACACATACCCATAACTCACATCTTAGTAATAATGTCAGATGTGACAGTCAGGATGACTTATACCAGATAAGACTAAAGTCAGAGAACTTCAAAGGCTATGATTTTTCAGGTAATTAATGGGCGCTTGCAAAAAAACGAGCATCTCTGACGAGACTTCACAAAACAGACATTTGAAGGTACCGGCCGCTTCAGTGCCTGGATGAACCAGGGGAGCATTTTTTATTACTTTTTTATCTTCTTCATCTACCATTGTAAGTGATGCCAGGTAGACTTGTTAATTGAATCCAGAGGAATTTCAGCATTGCTCTGAAAGAATGATTTCATTTTGTGGTTTACCATGAAAAGCCTCTAGGACACAAAACAAACAGTGGCGTTAGTAAAAGGAAAGGTCACATAAGGTAGTGAAAATTGATGTTCCTTAGAAGAGTTGGAATTTGTGTTTATCTCATTAGAAGGAATGGGAATTGAGTTCTTGACCAAGTGGTCCAACTCTGAGTTACAAGCCTTTTTACTTTCCTCTAGGCCAGGGGTCCCCAAACTTTTTACACAGGGGGGGCCAGTTCACTTTCCCTCAGACCGTTGGAGGACGGGACTATAAACTAACCCTAACCCTAACCGGGCAGCAGTATACACAGTATGGAATCCCTTCCTCCACATCCCTCCCCATGCTGATGTCTTCCATTGTGCAGCCACGTAATCCTTTGTGCAGCGCCTCGTTCTCATTCAGTTACTCTCAGAATAAGTGGCCACACAAAGGATTATGTCACCGGAAGTAGTACTCTGATGGTGGGGACTGGATACATGGCCTCAGGAAGCTGCATGTGGCCTTCGGGCTGTAGTTTGGGGACTCTAATCTAGGCGATAATCTGGTTCCAGAACATATTTTCTGCCTTTGAATATTCTTTTTTTCCCCCATTTTTTTATTTTTAGAAAATTCTATTTAATTAGTTAATTTAGAATATTTTTATAAGAATCATATTCTTTCCCTCCCCTTCCCCCATCCCCTCCCGTAGTCGACATGCATTGCCTTTGAATATTCTATGTTCACTTCCAGACCATAAGGAGAATGAGGATTTTTGTGAAAGGTGTGACTGTGTTTATTCAGAATCCTAGTGTCCAAAGAAATTTAAACTATTTCATAGAATTTGCATTTTTATGAACACAAGTTGAGATATGATGAAATTAAGGAGGAACTAGCTGTACTGTTTTGTTTTTTTTTAAACCCTTACCTTCTTTCTGTCTTGAAGGCAGAAGATCGGTAAGGGCTAGGCAATGGGGATCAAGTGACTTGTCTAGGGTCACACAGCTGGGAAGTGTCTGAGGGTTGATTTGAACCCAGGACCTCCCATCTCTAGGCCTGGCTCTCAATACACTGAGCTACCCAGCTGCCCCCTTAGCTGAACTGTTAATAGAAGAACAAACAAGACAGCTGTATTCAGTTTCTTATTTAAACAAAAGCTAACTAATAAACAATAGCTCTCTAATGTTAGAGCTGAAAGGGACCTTATTAGTGATCTTAATCTGGTCCAGCTCCCTCTTTTTAAGGTAATAGATAGGATCTCCTATTTAGAGCTGGAAGGCACCTTGGAGACCATTTAGCCCAACATTCTCATTTTATGGATGAGGAAGTGGGGCTAGGACACTGACTTGCCTAAATTCACTTTACATACAATACACTGAGCTTATAAGTAGTTAAGTGACTTGACTAAGATTATATATTATTGTAAGGATCCAAGATAAACCTTCTGACTCCAGATGTTCTTTAAAATATACATATGGTAGCATCTGGGTGGCTCAGTGGATTGAGAGCCAGGCCTAGAGATGGGAGGTCCTGGGTTCAAATCTGGCCTCAGACACTTCCCAGCTGTGTGACCCTGGACAAGTCACTTGACCCCCATTGCCTAGCCCTTACCACTCTTCTGCCTTGGAGCCAATACACAGTACTGACTCCAAGACGAAAGGTAAGGGTTTAAAAAAAAAAAAGATTATGCTTCACCAGTATGATATAGTGATTTAGAAGTCTGGTTCTAAGTTTGGTATCTTTAGGTATTTGGTTTTCAGCTGTCACAGCTGAACTAGGAAGAATTTATAGACTATAATTACCAGAACCCACAAAATACCATCTTAAAGTCAGGGTCATAATTGAGAGGTGAAAAGGTGTTGTTTAACTCTTCATTTCCTTTCACTTAGAAGTTTTCTTCCCTAATCTGGAAAAACCTTGTGACTGAAAAAAATGCCCTTAAGACCTAGGAATGCAACTCAGCACAGACTGTTCTGGATTCCCCAAATGGTTAATCCCCCACTTACAGTGACTGTCAGGAGTGAATGATCAGATCAGAGCCAGGGAGAAGTAGGGCTCTCTTCCCTCAAAGGGCCCCAGGGCTCTGGACTCCTGTGTACCGGGTTCTTTCCTGAAGGAACTTGTCTCCTAAAGAGAGGCGGTGAGATTGGCTCCTACTTGTGTCACTGGCTCTTTATGGTCTGTCCCAGAGCCCTGGGGAATCACTTAAAGCTTCGGTTTAGTTCACCAAAAGAGATTATTTGAAAGGTTCACAGAATATAAGATAAATAAGGTGGAGGACAGCTATTAATTTTCTCAACTTCAAAAGGAAATGATTAGACATAAAATGCATAAGTGCTCGTGGACAGAAATTTAAAACAAGATCAAGAAGCCTATTATACTACTGCAGAAGTTTGATACAGGGCATACCTGGGAGATACTCACTGCAATAAAGCAAGGATTGCAATAAAATGACTGACATGAATTTGTTAGTTTCCTGGTGCATGTAAAAAATAATGTTTTTACTAGACTGTAGTCTAAAATATGCAGTAGTATTATGTCTAAAATAATGTATATATCTTAATTTAAAAATACTTTAGTTAAGGATGCTAACCATCATCTGAGCCTTCAGAGAGCCAGAATCTTTTTGCTGGTGGAAAGTCTTACTTTGGTCTTGTTGGCTGTTGACTGATTCAGTGTGGTGGCTGCTGAAGGATGGGGGTGATTGTGGGAATTTCTTAAAATAAGACAGCCATGAAGTTTGCTGCATCAGTGAACTCTTCCTTTCTTTTGGACATGTAGAGGGCTATTAATTGGCCTAATTTCAATGCTGTTTTGTCTCAGGGAAGAAGGAGGCCAGAAAGAGACCAGGCAGCTGGCTGGTGGAGCAGTCAGTATACGAGCAACATTTCTCACTTAAGTTCATTTAATTATAAGGGTGCTGCTTATGGTGCCCCCAAACAATTACAGTCATAACATTAAAGATCACTGATCACAGGTCATCAGTACAAATAGAATCATAATGAAAAAGTTTGGAATACTTTGAGGATTACCAAATGTGAAAAAGAGACTCCATGTGAGCAGGCTTTTGGGAGATAAACCTTCAATTTGTAAAAACAAATAAATAAACATAATCTCTGCAAAGTGCAGTAAAATGTAACACAATAAAAAGAGTCCTGCCTGTACTTAAAATGTGAAACATTCTGAGGGATTGATGTCTTCCGCTAGACTCCACATTTTCCAATTGACTCCTTTGTTGTGCCTGTTTTGGGACCAGCCAGGACTGTTATCTTTCTTCTAGAGGTATTGTATATAGCTGGAGAAAGTTCTTCCTGTAGATCTTGGAACTAGATTCCATTAGATAAGTATTCATTAAGTGCTTGCTATGAGCCAGGCACCCTGCTAAATTGGGAATACAAACACCATAAATACCTGCCTTCTAGGAACTAATATTCAAAAATGTAGGTGGGGGAGGGTGGCTAAGTGTAGGCTGGAGTGGAGAATTCCTCCCTGCAGGTTCTACATCTCCCCATGTGGAGGAGAGAGCAGCTGGGTGAGTATCAGGCCTGCATCTGAGGTCTGAGAGGGGCTTGGATAGTCCCTACAAGCTTAGCAGAAAGGAAGAGAGTGACAGATTGAAGTCACTACCTTTAAGGTATTTTGGGGGAGGTAGGGTGGGCAGTGTGAGAAGAGATTGAAAAAGAGCATTTATACAGTAAATATGTGCCAAGTACTGTCCTAAGTGCTTTCCTTTCCTTCCTTGCCTTCCTTGCCTTCCTTTCCTTCCTTTCCTTCCTTTCCTTCCTTTCCTTCCTTTCCTTCCTTGCCTTCCTTGCCTTCCTTGCCTTCCTTGCCTTCCTTGCCTTCCTTGCCTTCCTTGCCTTCCTTGCCTTCCTTGCCTTCCTTGCCTTCCTTGCCTTCCTTGCCTTCCTTGCCTTCCTTGCCTTCCTTGCCTTCCTTGCCTTCCTTGCCTTCCTTGCCTTCCTTGCCTTCCTTGCCTTCCTTGCCTTCCTTGCCTTCCTTGCCTTCCTTGCCTTCCTTGCCTTCCTTGCCTTCCTTGCCTTCCCTGCCTTCCCTGCCTTCCTTCCCTGCCTTCCCTGCCTTCCCTGCCTTCCCTGCCTTCCCTGCCTTCCCTGCCTTCCCTGCCTTCCCTGCCTTCCCTGCCTTCCCTGCCTTCCCTGCCTTCCTTTCCTTCCTTTCCTTCCTTTCCTTCCTTTCCTTCCTTTCCTTCCTTTCCTTCCTTTCCTTCCTTTCCTTCCTTTCCTTCCTTTCCTTCCTTTCCTTCCTTTCCTTCCTTTCCTTCCTTTCCTTGCTTTCCTTGCTTTCCTTGCTTTCCTTCCTTTCCTTCCTTTCCTTGCCTTCCTTGCCTTCCTTGCCTTCCTTGCCTTCCTTGCCTTCCCTGCCTTCCCTGCCTTCCCTGCCTTCCCTGCCTTCCCTGCCTTCCCTGCCTTCCCTGCCTTCCCTGCCTTCCCTGCCTTCCCTGCCTTCCCTGCCTTCCCTGCCTTCCCTGCCTTCCCTGCCTTCCCTGCCTTCCCTGCCTTCCCTGCCTTCCCTGCCTTCCCTGCCTTCCCTGCCTTCCCTGCCTTCCCTGCCTTCCCTGCCTTCCCTGCCTTCCTTGCCTTCCTTGCCTTCCTTGCCTTCCTTGCCTTCCTTGCCTTCCTTGCCTTCCTTGCCTTCCTTGCCTTCCTTGCCTTCCTTGCCTTCCTTGCCTTCCTTGCCTTCCTTGCCTTCCTTGCCTTCCTTGCCTTCCTTGCCTTCCTTGCCTTCCTTGCCTTCCTTCCTCCCCCCCCCCCATTTTATTCTCACAACAACCTTGGTAGGTAAGTAGGCATTATTATTAACTCTATTTTACAGTTTAGGAACCCGAGGTTAAAGGACTTACCCAGGAATATATGAGTAATAAAATGTCTAGGGCTGAATTTGTACTCAGGTCTTTCTAAGTTTAAGACAGATGCTTTATCTACTAGATTACCAATTATCATTCCTGTCAGTTTAATGGCTAATCCTCTTTGATATAACACTATTATAGCAGCAGTAGGAGGAATGCAGGAACCAAGGAACTAATTAAGAGATTGCTTCAATTTTCCGAAGTACAAATTTCTCAAAACGAAACCACAAGTATAGTAAAAGTGGCCAGGGTTGCTTAGCTCAGCTTTTATCTCTGCATGCACAGTTCCTGATACATTGTAGATACTTGATAAATACTCATCAGATTATGGCTTCAATCTGACAGAATTTGAACCCGGGTCTGTCCAATACAAAGATTGGCTTTCTATCCACTAAGACATGCTACTTCTTTTTAAATTTGGTTTACATTCTTCTTTACGGATACCTTTTTTAAAAAATGACACTTAAGACTGTATTCCAGGGCATCTTAGTAGCTCAGTGGATTAAGAGTCAGGCCTAAAGATAGGGAGGTCCTCGGTTCAAATTTGACCTCAGACACTTTCCAACTGTGTGACCCTGGGCAAGTCACTTGACCCCCATTGCCTAGCCCTTACCACTCTTCTGCCTTGGAACCAATTCACAGTATTGATGGAAGGTAAATGTTTTTAAAAGTCTGTATTCTATCCCCTGCAATACTCAGTAAGATATCCCTCATAACAACAAAAAGCAGCTAATCAAAATTAACTGACACAACTACTGAAGTTGATAAAATATACAATATGTTCTACAAAATAATCCCTTACTTCTGCAAAGAAGGGTAGAAGGAGTATTTTCGCTTTAGTTTTGCATTTTTGCACTTTCTGTTTCATCACTGTAGTCATTGTTTCTGTTGTTTTTCTTCCTCTGGTTACTGCACTCTGCACCAGTTCATATGTCTTTCCATGCTTAAAAAATTCATAATATTATTTTTATGGATTTTATGGATTATATTGTATATGGAATAAATGGAATTTATATTCCATTGCAGTTCTATGCCTTTAGTCATTTCCCAATTGATAGACACTTATACTGTTTCTACTTCTTTGCCACCACAGAAAGTATAGCTGTGTACATTTAAATATATCCAAACCTTTCCTTTCTGTCTTTGAACTTGTGGTATGTGCCTAGCAGGAATCTCTTGGCCTTAAGAATATCATCATTTTATATTGGCAACTAGATAGCACGATGGATAGAATACGAAGCCTGGAGTCAGAAAGACCTCAGACACTTGGCCTCAGACATTTTTCTAGCTCTATGATCTTAGGAAAAATCACTGAACCTCTGTCTACCTCAGTTTTTTTTTCCAACTGTAAAATGGAGATAATAACATATACCTTCTAAAGTTGTTGTGAGGATCAAATGAAATATCTCTAAATCATTTAGTTCTATGCCTGGCACATAGTATCTGCTGTATAAATGCATCCCCAATTAAAAAAAAAAAAGTAGAATTCCAAATTGCTTTTCAGACTATTTAGACCAGTCTACAGAATAACCAGAAATTTAATAATATATTTGTCTTTCAGTGAACATTCCTTGTCTTTTCACCATTTCTTATCATTTCCAGTGTATTCAGTGTGTGAAGTGAAATTTCAAAGTTCCTTTGATTTGCATTTCTGTTTTGATTAGTAATATGTAGCAATCTTTCATATGGTTGCAAATTATTTATAATTCTTCTTGGGAAAACTGTTCTTGTCTTTTGATCAGGAAATATTTGACTAGGAAATGATCCATGGGATGCTATAGTTGTTGTTGTTGTTTTGGTTAATTCCCTATATAGCTTTGCTATCAAACCTCTATCAGAGATTTTTCATGCAAAGGTTCCCCCCCCCCCCCCCGTTGTTTCCCTTTTCATTTGAGCTGCATTTATTTTGTCTGTGCAAAAGTTTTTCAATTTCGTGCAGTCACCAGAGCCCTTCCTCTTATAATGTTACTCACTGAAACAAGAAGTAAACATCATAATTTCACCTCAACTCCAGTTCACTTTAACAAACCTTCATTAAGTTCATACTTTGTGCAAAGTTCTGTTCTAGCATTAGGCAAGAAAGACAAAAGTAAAAAACAGCCCCTATCTTCAAGCAGTTTACATTCTAACAGGCAAAAATTAAAAAAAAATTATTCAGATACTGTACTAATACAATCCTTTTCTTTTTTTCCTTTTAAACATTATTTTATTTGGTCATTTTCAAACATTATTCCTTGGAAACAAAGATCATTTTCTTTTCCTCTCCCTCCCTCCCACCACCCCTCCCATAGCCAATGCACAATCCTTTTCATAAATTGTTAAGAATAATACAATAATGTCAGAGTTTTAGAGTTGGAAAGAACCTCCAAATCCATTTCCCCTAACATCCTTATTTTAGAAGGAAGGAAATTGAGGATGAGGGAAGATAAGTTTCTTGCCTAAAGCTCCACAAAGTGGGTATTAAATGTAGGATATGAACCCAGGTCCTCTGTTTTAACATCTGGTAGTCCTTTAAAAAATAAAATTTTATTGATAGTTTTTGCTTTTATATAAATATGTTTCTGTATTTCTCCAGTTCTGTCTTCTTGGAGAGTCATATTTTTTTAAGAGATAAAGAAGATGCACCCCCCTACCCTGTAAATTCAAAACATTAAAAAATTACTTTAAAATATTTGCAGTGTCTTTTTTTAATTAGAAAAAAATTTTTTTAACTCTCACCTTCTGTCTTTAGAATCAGTTCTCACTCATTTCTGCAAATGAGCTGGAAGAACTGTCTTCTTTTAGCTCTTTGGGGTTGTGCATTTTTCTTTGAAATTCTGCAACATTTACTCTCCATTTTGTGGTAATTTTCATTTCTATTTACCTCATTGTAGTCATTATCCATTTTTTCCCCAGGAATTAGTACACTTTACTGTAGAATCAATGACATACTTCTAGGAATCTGGGATTTGTTTGGTTCTTTGGGTTTTTCACATGTTATTAAGGCAAAAGTTTGATTTGCTAAACAAATCAGTTCTATTCTCCCTGTTCAATGGTCACAGTTTATACTTTGACCTAATAATGTGCTGCTTGCCACAAGGGAGGACCATGTAAGAAAATGGTGAACTCACAAATGGATTTCCATTGAAGAAAGAATGGCTTAAGTTGACTGCCCTACTTATGGGTTGTCATCTTCCCATGCGAAGTAGAGCACATCATCACATTAATTGTGTTATGGTAGGATTTGGGATAAGGGGAAATACAAGAGGAAAACATATAAATAAATTCTGATTTATTGGTTTGGGAAGGGTAGGAAGGAATAAGGGTTTAGGGAATATACTTATACTTAAAAGATTATAACTAATTATAATATAACATTAACTTTCCAATATCCATGTCTCATACCAGGAGTCCAATTAAATAGGGTCAGGATCTTAAGTTGTTAGATGTCCAAGTAAGTCCAGAGATCTCCTCACTGATGCTGCCAGCAGCCAGATCCAGAAAACTTCCTTCCTTCATTGATCACAGGGAAAATCCTCTTCAATCCTTAACCTCAACTCCTTCAGGAGAGGAAGTCAGTTGGGCAGATGGAATCTTCACCTAGATCCCTCAGGCTCCCATGTGACCCTTGATCATATGCTCCTGTCAATCATTCCCTAAGGTTTGCATCTCTCAATTTTTTTGCAACAGTTTTTGCAAATTGCAAACCTTTTCATCCTTTATCACAATAGATATTTTGAGAAATGTCTTCAGATTGGGGCAACATTGGTAAAGTTTAGCAGAGATTTGATATTTATTTAGCTATGAAAGTGTAAGGTTTCTTTTGTTTTATTTTTTGCCAGTTGGTTGAACAAATAACCCAGACTCACAGAATGGTAAGCTTCAATCTCCTAACATTCTTCATCTAGAGGATGAAAGCCTCTTCCTGTAGGACAGTGCCTAGCTCCCCTTTCCTACCACGCAATAGTAAAGTGGATTGAAGGCAAGCCAGACTCTCAGATATATATTTTTCCTTTCTAGATTCAGGAACATGAGGTCTCTTGGGAATACCTTCAAGAGGAAGAGCGCGGGGGCCATTTAAAAGGACTCGGAACCGTGGCTGCAAGACTGGGGCCCGAGGGCTGGCAGTGGAAAACTCTCCTGACCTGCGATCTATCACCAAAAAGTTCCTGGTGCCTTTTTGCCTCCTGCAAAAGAAGGGAAGAGGACAACAAGACAATGTCAATAGCCCTAAAGCAGGTTTTCAATAAAGACAAGACTTTTCGGCCCAAACGCAAATTTGAGCCTGGCACCCAGAGGTTTGAGCTCCACAAAAGGGCACAAGCCTCTCTGAACTCCGGGGTGGACCTGAAGGCGGCAGTGCAGCTACCCAGTGGGGAAGACCAGAACGACTGGGTGGCTGTTCACGTGGTAGACTTCTTCAACCGGATCAACCTGATCTACGGCACCATCTGTGAGTTCTGTACTGAGAGGACCTGTCCTGTGATGTCGGGGGGTCCGAAATACGAGTACCGGTGGCAGGACGACCTGAAGTACAAGAAACCCACCGCACTGCCAGCCCCCCAATATATGAACCTTCTCATGGACTGGATTGAGGTCCAAATCAATAATGAAGATATATTTCCTACCAGTGTAGGTAAGTCCAAGTGTGGTGATCAGGTCATGTGGTTGGGGCACCCCCCTATTCCATTGCTCAGAAATATTCCCCCAATTCCTAGTTACATGCTGGAGAACAATGGTACAATGTCAGATTTGATGTCTTAAGCTTCCTTGAGGTTCTCTCCTTTTTTTTTCTTTTTTAATTACAGCCACCTGTCCCCATTGACTTCTTTGTTGATCTGCTAGTTGCAATTTATTTAATACTGCTGCTATTATAGATATTAGCCTGTCAGTATTTCTTGCCAAATACTGTATCCAGGGTGATCTGTGCGGTGATGACAAAGACAGTAAGTAAGCATACTGGAGAAATAAAGACCTGGATATCCTACCCTTGCTCCACCTCCTTATTGCCATTAAAAAAAAAACAGCTTTTCATTCTTGTACCATTTAAGAAATAAAAATGCAATTCAAGCTCTCCAGGGCTCATGCATTGAGAATGAAGTAGTGTTATTATAATCGTTTCTTCTGTATCAGCAAAGCCACAGCACTTATTCACAGCTGGAGGCAGGAGGTGAGGAGACAATGTAATCACCACCTCCCATTCTGCTGTTCACCAGTTATGCCATTTTGGAAAATGGACCTAAAATAAATCTGTCTGTAGTATAGTACATTGCCTAGGTCCATTCATCATCCCATCCAAAAGGTAGTAATTTTTTAAGCATCAATACATGCATGGCTCCTCCTTCAAAGTAAAGTTAAACGAATGTTTCTGAATTTGTTAACTTTCCTGTGTATTTCCCTTTCCCTTACTAAGCAAAATTAGGTTTTCTCTGTTGCGTTTTTCAGGATGAAAAGCTTTAGATTTTCTGGTCTCTTTTCTCTGTTGAATTTTCTCAAGATGTAAGGTTTCAGTGAAGAAAAATACCACTATGTGAAACCCATCTTTCCCACATGGTTTTCTAGGTAATCCTCAGAGCCTGCACTATGTGAAAGGGATTTGGGGAGAATATTACACAGCTAGGAATGTTTCTCCCTTTAAAATATGACCTATGCTATGATTTCTGTGCCAAGAAAACTTATTATGGGACAGGTTGCCTCCTCATAAAAACATATTAGCTTTCTCAACTTTGCCCTGTTATCTTCTAGAGCCACCTTTATCCTAGGAATGTTCTACACCCTCAAACTCTGGGATTATCATTTATGATCTTGGATGTGTTTCGTGATCAAAATAATTCCATAAACACTCCCATCATTGAAAGCATTCTTTTATTTCTCGAATGTTATGTTGCTATTGCTTTCATTTTTTATTAGATTATTTTTAGAAGAAATATTCTCACAATATTCTTTTCTTTCTTTTTGGGTTCCAGCTTTCTTTTCTTTCTCTTAATTATTAGGCTGTCCTTGTGAGCCATTGTCATGGAAATTATTCTCATGTCTAGAGAGGATCATGTCAAAAAGGAGCATTCTTCAAACAAATGCTTGATTAATGAGAATATGGAAGTCATACTAAGAATTGCAGCATTAAATCCAATGCATTTTTGTTGTCTCTTTCTTTAGAATTGAGACAAGCTCAAGCTTCATTTTTCCCTAAGCAAAATGAGGAAAATGGAAAAGGAAAACAAATGAAAAATAGTTTTTCTTTTATATCCCAGTCTTCCTACATGAGCATTAAAGCATGTAAACAGTTGTGCATTTCTTTTGCTGAAAAATAGGGGAAAGGAAAACTTTGACTTGTTCAAATATTAAAGTAAAACAAAATATAGCAAGCCATTTTATTTGGGGCTGAAAGCTTTTTCTTGAATGAGAGTATATTAAACAGATGTGACTTCCTCACAATTTTGCAAACTTCTTCACTCTTTCTTCCTATCCATCACCCTCAGTTTCCTTTGTTAAGAAGCGAACAAATACCTCTCACAAAAAACTGGGACAGCAGATCAAATCCCAAACCTAGCAGTGACTTAAAAAACACACAGTTTTGACATCCTTCAGTGATAATGACTAAGACAAAATAACAGGGAGAATCTTTTGTCAGTCCTATAGCTGTCTAGTTGGAATGAGATGGAGTTAGAAAGATGGAATTCCTTGGTTTAATATTATATAAGATTATGCCTTAAATCTGAACTTCTGGAAAAGATGAAGAGAAAAACAAGGCTTTTCCAACAAGCATTTGTACAATTTTTTTCTACCAATTTCTTTGGGGATCAGAGATCATAGAAGGCTAGAGTTGAAATGGATTAGAATGATCATCAAATTCTTAAACTTTTTTTGTATCATGGTCTCATTTGTCAATCTGGTGAAATCTATGAACTTTTCCCCAGTAATAATTTTAAAGCATAAAATAAAATGCACAGATTTACAAAGGAAAACAATATTGAAATACAGTTACAACATATTTAATTAATTAATTGATTTCAGTTTAAGAACCCTTGATTTAATCCAACCTGTTCATTTTATAGATGAACAAATTAAGACCAGAGAAATATGGGTCTCCAAGGGTCAAGGAACATGCAAGATAGAATTAGGTTATCTCATCCAAGCCAAAAGGACAAATTTTCCCCCTTAATTTTTGTTTTTTCAGTGAAGGATTTCCTGGTAGTTCTGAGATGACATCTGAGATGGTGTTAGTTTGATTGCCCCTGGGGAGATGTCCTTCACAGCTGATATGCAACCAGATATTTGGGGGAAGGAAAAGATGCTTCCGTGATACTGCTGATGAGACCCTCCCCTATTTTTTTCTTTCCAATGTAAAAAGGAAAAATTTTCCTAGGCATTATAGTTGGATATTAAGGCTTACCTTTAGACTACTTAATGGATTTTCAGCCCTAGTTAAGATACCCTGGCAGAATGTCCTACAAGATTAAAGGCTATGAGAATATCCTAACTAGACAGTATAGCTAACTCCATATCAGGTATGTCCCAACTCAGGGATTTATAACTGTGCAACAATAGGCATAGTCAGTTAACTTATCTGAAATTCAGTTTTTTTATTTGTAAAATTTAAAATTTGAAGTATCTTAACTACCTGCCTCACAAAGTTGTGGTGAAATCACTTTGTAATCATTAATATAAATTAACCTATAAAAGTGTGAATCCTTATTTTTACAAATTGAGATTGTTTTAGGAGGCAGTAGATGTTTTGCTAGACATTTGATTATTTTAAATCTCCTAGTGGAGAACAGGCTAACATTCAAGAAACATCTTGCAATGTATTTGGTATATGTAATTCTTATAGAAAATTCTATTTTTGTTGTTTTCCTGCAGAATTAGCTATTTTCGTCCAAAGAAATTCTCCCATGGCACAAGAATAGTTTGAACAAAAATTCTGTGAAGTTTGGAAGAGTCTATGGAAATTATTTCTGGTTCTGATTTCCTTATCAGGCCTTTATTGTCTTTTCCTATGCAAAATGTCTTATAGTCCCACTGTTGGCATCCTAATGACTAGGTGGCATAGTGGATAGATTAGGACTTGGAAAAAAGAAGCCCTGAATTTGAATCCTGCTTCAGATACTTACTAGCTTTGTGAACCTGGGAAAGTCATGTTATCTCTCTTGGTCTTGGTTTCCATGTTTTCAGAATGGTTATAATAATAGCACACAGTATTATTTTGATATTATATATACATATATATAAACTATAAACACAAATTTATAGAACTATTTATTCACTTTTCTCTTCCATCTTTCTTCCTTTGTTTCTTTCTTCCTTTGTTTCTTTCTTCCTTTGTTTCTTTCTTCCTTTGTTTCTTTCTTCCTTTGTTTCTTTCTTCCTTTGTTTCTTTCTTCCTTTGTTTCTTTCTTCCTTTGTTTCTTTCTTCCTTTGTTTCTTTCTTCCTTTGTTTCTTTCTTCCTTTGTTTCTTTCTTCCTTTGTTTCTTTCTTCCTTCCTTCCTTCCTTCCTTTCTTCCTTCCTTCCTTTCTTCCTTCCTTCCTTTCTTTCTTCCTTCCTTTCTTTCTTCCTTCCTTTCTTTCTTCCTTCCTTTCTTTCTCTCTCTTTCTTTTTTCTTCCTTTCTTTTTTCCTCTCTTTCTTTCTTTGTTCCTTCCTTCCTTCCGTCGTTCCTTCCTTCCTTCCGTCGTTCCTTCCGTCCTGTCAAAAATGATTATTATTATTATTTTATTAGCTAATTTCCATGGAGCAAAATAAATCTTAGAATTGTTAAAAATTTGTAACTCTTATCCATTGATTTGGAGCACACTTTTATGTAGATGTAGACATTTTGTAGTTATTTTCAAAACTTCTGATGTAGTTTTTTTGTTTTTTAAAAACATTTTTAATAACAAATTTCCATATAAGTTTTCTGAAGTTATATGATCCAAATTGTCTCCTTCCCTTCTTCCATTCCCCTTCCTTGAGCTGGCAAGCAATTTATTCTGGGTTACACACCTATTATCACACAAAACATGTTTCCATAGTATTCATTTTTGTAAGTGAATAATCATATAAAATCAACCCCCAAAATATATACCCATATAAACAAGTGATAAATCATATGTTTTCATCTGTATTCCTTCTCCACCAGTTCTTTCTCTGGAGGGAGAGAGCATTCTTTGTCATAAGTCCCTCAGTAGCAAAGTCTATCACATATGGTTGTTCTATAATATTGCTGCTAATTGTGTTACAGTTTTTTCCTGGTTCTGTTTATTTTACTCTGTTGGTATAACTTTTTTGAAAACTTCCTTATTCTTGGGTGATCACCTTTTGTCTCAATATATTTGTAGTAATTCTCTATCTATTTTGCATGTCATGATTTCTTTGAAAATATGTGATGCAATTTTTTTCCCCATCCAAGATTGAGGCAGCAGTGGATAGAGTTGTTGACCTGGACTCAGAAAGAGTTGAGTTTAAATCTGACTTCAGAGATTTATTAGCCCGTGTGTCCTTGGGCAAGTTAAATAACCTCTCAGTTTCTTGTCTATTTTATTATTTATGATCTCTATTACTTGTTTATTTCAATTAAAAATTCTTCTCTAACACTGTGAAAGGTATCTGATTTTATTTTGTTATTTTGACTTTTTATAATCATGTCCTTGTATCCATTTTTTGAGCTTCATATGAGCATAGTATATACTTATGCTATAGTACAAGATGATGTAATACAAGATGATGACCTAATCCTAATTTCTGCAAAATTGCTTTCCAGTGTTCCCATTTGACTTCTTGTCCATTTGAATATCTTTCAGTAATTTATGGTTCTGAATCTGTTAAAAATTGGGCTACTTTTTCCATGTGTTTCTGTTTCTTGATTATCTAGTCTGTTTTGATCTATATTTTAATTTTTAACCTATATCAACTTTTTTGACTACCACTTTATAATATACTGTAACATCTGGTAGAACTTTGAATAGCTGTATTATTTCAGGTAGTCTTGAGAATTTGGGACATATAGGTGCCACAATGAATAGAGTGCTGGGTCTCGAGGCAAGAAGATCTGAATTCTGTGTGAACCTGAACAAATCACTTAACTTTTTTTTTTGTCTCAGTTTTCCTCAACTGTAAAATGGGGATAGTACTACACTTATCTTCCAGGGTTGTTGTGAGAATGAGTTGAGATGATATTTATAAAGTGCCACAGTGCCTGGCACATAGTAAGTGCTAGATAAGAATAATATGATTCATATTATTCACCTTGAGGAGATTTTGACACAGGTTTTCTGGATTACAAAGTATTTGTTAACTGAGATCTGGATAGGATCAGAGAAAGATCTGGAAGGACCATAGCATCATAGATTTGGAATTGGAGGCATATATTCCTCCCTCCTAATTTTGCAAATGAGGAAACCAATGACAGAGAGTCTTGGCATTTGCCTTAGAAAACACAGGTAATAAGTGAAGGGCTGGGATTTGAACCTCAGGTCCTATGACTACAAACTTTAGTTTTCTTTCCCTTGCACCAAACTGGCTTCAAGGAATCTGCATTTAAAGCCCCAGTCATTTACTAGTGAAGATCATAGAGCTAAATGAGACCTTAAAGGTCATCTTCATTTTACACATAAAGAAGGTAAGGTCCACTGAAGTTAAGTGACTTGGCTGAGATGACCCAGATAGCAGGTGAGAGAACCATATGGCTGAACCCAGGACTTTTCTCTGATTCCAGAACAAAGTCTCTTTCAACATTCTGCTTCTTATGATTATTCTCAAAGGACCTGAATATTTACTCCATGCCTTGTTTATCCTAGTTTGCTATATTTGGTGACAATTCTTATTTAGGAAATGTTCAGACTTGAAGTGGCAACGAGTGTTTTAAGCTAAGACTAGATGGTGAGAAAAGATCTTTCTTCCCACTGTCTGAAATACATTATCTTGAATTCAGGTGAATCTTGAGACAACTAACTCACTTCTAACTTGCTAACTTGCTTCCAGATTTTAGTGTAAACAAGGTTTGTACCATCATATTCAAGGACAGGAGATTTCTTCTCTCCTCTGAGAAAATATCAGCATCTCAAAAGTAAGGATTATTTCATTTATTGATTTGTATCCTCAACTACTAGCACAATACTTAGAAATTAATAAATGCTTGGTTAATGGGTTAATCCATCCCACGAACTCAGAATCTTATTGTTGTTTAGTCAATTTTCAGGTGTGTCAGACTCTTTGTGACTCCCATTTAAAAAAATTTTATCTTTATTTTATTCCAATAACAAATTTACACATAATTTTTCCAAAGTTACATGATTCATGTTGTCTCTCCCCTTTCTTCCCTTTGTGGGTTTTAAAGTTAATATACAATAACTAAGTATTATATTTTATAAAGTTTTATTAATAATAACAAAAGCAAAAGAACTACCTAAACCCACCTGGTCATGAGAGAAGAGAGCAAGAGGGAAGAGCTACAAAACTTATAAAACAATAACGTGACCACAAAATGTGCACAAAGGGAAAAACATTCTGGGTTTTAAGAGTTCAAGATTTTCTTACTATACATCCCCCTCCCAGAGTTGACAAGTTGACAATTCCCCTGGATTATACATGTATTATCACTCAAAAATATTTCCCTATTAATTTTTGTAAGAGAAGTAATCTTAAAAAACCAAAACCTCAGACTGTATATCCAAATAAATGAGTGATAAATCATATGTGTTCATCTGCATTCCTTCTCCAACAGTTCTTTCTCTGGAGGTGGATAGCATTCTTTGTCATAAATCTCTCAGAATTACCTTCTATCATTGTATTGCCGAGAGTAGCAAAGTCTTATCACATTTGATTGTCCCATAATATTTCAGTTATTGGGTACCTCTCCTGGTTCTGTTTATTTTATTCCACATCAGTTCACATAGGTGTGACCCCCATTTTTAGTTGTTTTCTTGGTAAAGATACTGGAGAGTTTGCCATTTCTTTCTTCAGCTTATTTTATAGATGAAGAAACTGAGGCAAACAGGGTTAAGTGGCTTACTAAAGGCCACATAGCTAGTAACTAGTGTCTAAGGCCATGTTGGAATTCAGATCTTCCTGACTCCAGGTCCAGCATTCCATGCACTGGCAGCTCAGTATTGGTACTCTACTCTATTTTGTAATGGCCAGGCTTCTCTCCTTTATTGGTTCACTCTAGAGTAAAATGAGAACTATGTTCAGTAGCCCCCTCCCCCCCCAGTATAACAGCACATGGCTAGTTGGCCCAACTTCTTTAGATTACTTCTGATAAAGGATAAAGGTAGGCCATCCACAGCCAAGTATGGTAGGAAGCAGAAAGAAAAGGAAGATGGAATAAAAAAAAATATCCAAGACAGTATGCCCTATCTAGCAAGCCTCCCTGCTGGCTGTCCTTACCTGCACTGAAATGACTGTTACCTGGGCTATGTAATATTAATAGACCTTTATCTCAGGTGACAAGTTGTTACAGCCCAGTACCAGCTGGAAAGGGTAATTAGATACTTGATATTATGTGTAAGCCAGAGGTTAAAAACATTAGTGCTTAAAAAATAAAGTTGTTAACTTTTTTAAAATTTAAAAAATTTATTTATTATTTTAATTTTTTAATTTAATTTAATTTTGGCTATTGTAACTGTGACTTCTGTAGTTTATCTAGCAACAGGGGCATCAAACCCACAAATGGAGATGAAGAATGAAAGCAGCTTCATCAATATTCACTGATTTATTTGAGTTTTTGAATTGGTCAGTGTTCCTTATAATTTCAAGGAGCAAATGTTTTCTAAAAACTATGTGAATAGAATTATTTTTATCATGTTGGTGCTAAAAGAGCTGGCTATTTAAAGGGATCTTTTAGTAATGTCATCAAACTTTAATTTGTCCAGTTGGGAGGTTAGTATTTTTTGTGACAGGGTTTTATAGAAAACACATAATAATACTACCTGTAGACCAGACTAGAGTGTATGCTTCCATTCCTTTGTCCTTGTCGTTGTGCTTGTCGTCAGCATCATTGTGTGAAGTCATTGTGCCATAGGGATACAGACATTGGTGAAACATTGTGCCAAGGCTCAATCTGGTTCCCCCAGGCTGTGATGAATCTTGAAATTTCTCCGCCTCACACTTGATGAGTCACGTTTGACTTTCTA